>NC_068366.1:18353280-18466698 GCF_020536995.1 Dreissena polymorpha
TTAGTTACGTGTATGTCTTTTGTTAGAGTGAACAAAGAATGCATCGCCTTCAAAGCTTCGCAGATATGGAATGTTTTGTTCTACGAATAATTATAATGTTCTTGCATTTTAAGTATACGTAGACACAATCTGATTCACCCTTTACTAGGGAGCAGGATCAACGTGGTTCATAGGGATTTACACACGGGCAGGACAGAATGTAAACACACCGTTAAGAACTTGATTTTTGCAAATATCTTAAGTAATTAAAATACATTTGCAAAAAAACGTAAGTGCATAAAAGACAGTTTTAATTGCAGTTACGGCCGATATCTTAAGATTTAAGAATAAATCAAATTGAATACCTCTGAAATCGGTGCCACAATTTCACGTTGCGTGCAGCATATCCGTGTACATGAATGCTGTACTCATCGACGTTTTGGCCAAGAACACATTCTTATAAAAAAAGTAATTCTGATGTATTTTGCATTGCCATAAGAAGCTTTATGCACTAGTTGAAATTTTTAAGGAAACTTGTTGTAAAAAGTCATTTGAAAAAAAGCACCACTTACCCATGTGTTTACATCCATTAACGTTTAATTGTGAACCCCACAAAATCACGTGATCCTGCACCCTGGTTTCATTAATATTATTTGGTGGACCGGCTCTAGAGCGCTGGACAACAAAATACGGTGTGGCCATATAACTTGTTATTTAGAATGGTGCGATATGGTAAATGACCGCAATGAAAGGACTGTAACACTGTTGCAAACGTTTATTTATTTATTTATTTATTTATTTAATAAATTTTATTTATTTATTTATTTTAATTTTTTTATTTATTTTTATTTATTTATTTATTTCTTATTGTGATTATTTATTTATTTATTTATTTTTAGTTATTATTACGGTTGATTGAGTGTATATTAAGAAGCCAATAATCATATTATATTGCATGGTCTTTCGTATAGTTCAATCTATAGCGTCCGCTAAATATACGATTTTGTATCTCTGTTATACATTGAATAAATATGTAGCGCTCGTTAAATTTGTAAATGTTTACTTGTTGTATGCCATTTTTATTAATTATAATCCATATATACGAACTGGTATTGTTTTTTTTACACATCGAGTCTTTCATGTGTAAAATAGACATAAATATAGACATGGAAGTCAGCTCGATATAACACATTTGATATTTAGCGGCCATCTACAACATGCAATTGGCAACATTGAAGATTCCGCTGAGTTTATCAAAAGCAAGCTTAGTCCGGGCTCAAATGTCTTTTGAATTTTTAAATCTCGCCGGACAGGTACGCGCCATGTGTTCCACTCTTATGGACTTACATTTGCAACGAGTTGTAAGATTTTATCATTACTTTAAACGCAGATAAAGCGTTGATCAATCAAAAACTAGAATACAAAATGAGAAAATACAAACGACAAAAAGGTTAAATTCAACTGCAAATACTTTTCTGCTGTACACCAAAAACTTCTCCATATACACAACACATGCGCTCTGTCGGGAAAACTCCATTGTCCGTGCAGATTTGTTCAAATAACACAAATACACAAATTTTGTTCTCCAACAAAAACGAGTAAACGTGTCGTTAACTTGCTCTTTCTAAATTTAATTTAATTATAAAATATATAATTGATGAAACCATATAAATACTGTTTAATAATTTTATTTAACATACACGAATCATAATCATATGTAGTTTTTAATGTTAATTTTTAATTCGTTTATACCGGTACTCGCTATAACGCTACTACCTGACAAAACAGCCGAGGGGTGTTCAATACAAATCGCGGCGACTACTTGCGTTTTTGTCTTACAGATGGAGCCCAATTCACCAGCTCTCCCCACACCACATCTCTGCACGTGAACACGGACGACAAGATGAATCTCTGGACGATTTCCGCCCAGTGCGAAACTTCGTGGGACTGTTCAGAGTGGTGTATCAAAAAATGTGGATATTACTCGGTCTTGCCATCGAATTGCGACGATTGTCTGTAAGTATAAGATAACACATTTCGATCGCTCGGTCCACCAAGTTGAGTGACCTAAAGATAAGATGATAAGATCAAATCGCTGAAGGTACTGCAGTTATTCGCTCTTTGTATCTATTTAGTATTACAGTCACAGGACATGAAGTCCGACTTTTTAACGTAGGCCAAACGAACGGCCACGAAAACTCCAATCACCAATGGAATTTACTTTAATTGTTTACAGTGGTGAGATTTTGCACAAAAAAAACATCGAGGAAGAATATTACATTCATTTACAATCTCTCATAATTTCTTACCGGATTCCCCCCCCCCCATCCCTCCCGTCAGCAATATTTTTTTACGAGCGTACCATCGTCTGCAATGTATTAGTCGAAAATTGACGTATGTTTTCTATAGTTTCCATTAGTTAATACGTTCTCATCGTGTGCATTAATTCCGATTTAAAATTTCCATAATAAAATACTACATGTACTGAATTGCACGTCTATATTTAGTTACAGCACCTGGTCTGTTGCAGCACCCACGATTTTTATGCGTGGAACTTGACAGACGACGTCGAAAATTTCGCTCTCTTATAAAAAAACACTTTCTTTTTAGATGCGTACGAAGGGACTTAAATCAGAAAACACATATGGCTATAGGAAATCGAAATATACATGTACTGCAATTTAATTGCTACTGCGTAGATTCCTTAAAGGTTATTTTTTCACAACTGTCTCGCCATAAGGATTCAATTGCTCACAATTTGCTTTTAATTTTTCATAAGTAACTATATGTTTACAATTAAAAGATGTGATGATGATGCCCGACATTGTCGTTAATGTTTTGTATTAATTACCGTTTTATATCACGTAAATGGTAAAACTGTAATTATTTGTTAAAGAATCTGCGGTAAACGCTTACTTCGTTGACGACTTCAATCAAAAATAATACTAATAGTCGTCAGTTAACCCCGCCCTCATAAGCATTTTCGGAACCAATTGGACGGCGAAAATAACAGTTTATCGACTAGAAAGTAACATGAGGATTTCTAGTTACGCATCAGTGTCAGCACACATGAATCTGTAATGTGGCTTGAATATTCGATAAGTTCGTCATGCTATCTCTTATCAGTGGTTTATCTATTACCCCATGGGGCGTTTATGGCGATTACGCGTTGAAAAAGGTACATAGTGCTCCTTTAAAGTGTGTGTGTATTTCATAAGTTTATTTACAGGTCATCGCTGAGACTTCACGACTACATTATTTGCAGACTTGCCCATGTGACCTTTCAGGGAAACATATTTAAGTTTGAGCCAAAGTAGGTCAAATTTACCTCGGCTACCCGTGTATTCGCCAACGAAATAATCTTGATCCAAATAGATCAGTGCACGGTGGCCAATGAGACCTTAATGAGCACTGGTAGACAATTTAAAGAAAATTCATGTCTGATTTCATTTAAAAGAAAAAGGTTACTCCGATAAGGGAGTGCTGACAATTAAAAAAAGACCTTCTTCCCGCTCCTCGCGCGCTGCGCCGATTTTATGGCCTCTTTTGACGCCACAAGCTGTCGTCCCAAAACCCAGAACGGTTTCCCTAGCACGTTGAGCGTACTAAGTACCGCCGTCCTTGGATACTTTTATTATCTTCATAGGGCTACCCCCTCGAAATCCTGGCCTGTATCAATGCCCAAGGTATGCCCCGCCCGTCCTCTACGCTGCCACCTCCTCTGCTACCATCCCTCTTCCGGGACGGTATGTAGTGAAACCACTATGGACTACGGACAATTACCATTCCGCTTGGCGATCTTCCAAGCTGGGAATCAGCGAAGTCAGTGGGAGAGGACATCCGGGTCGAGGGATGACGGTACTCGCTCATCCCGCCAGCAGAATTTCCCTTATCTGACCTTCTTCAGACAATGTAGTGAAACCACTATCCACCTACGGACAACTACCATTGCGCTTGGCTATTCTTCGTAGTCTTCAAGAAAATCTTCTGCGGGTGACTCTCGCCCCGGTCGCGACGTGCACGCTCCAGCTGCTGACCGAGCTCTTTTAAACTATGGAAAACTATTACAGTTATAGAGTAACCTTGATTTCTTTTACGTTTTCAACTTTAATCGCCAGCTTACAGATTCAAACGCCATTGGCGATTTTGTCGATCGGAAGCGCTAAAATATAATCTCCTGACTTTGAAATAAAGTTAGAAAAACGTTTTAAACATTTAGTTTAAAAATATTTAAATTGTTGTTGTTGTTGTTTTTGTCATTTGTCATTTGCATATTCACCGCATGAAATGTGTGTTATTAATTGAACGTGTATTCAAAATACGTACATTTTCGTAAATAAAAATGATAATACGAGAGATCCAGCATTTCCGTCCTCTTATTGCTTATTATGAGGTTGTTTTTTTCACCATCGAAATATATGGTATTTTAACATTGGATTAACAAACTTTTTTGTTGACACATTCAAATAATCTTTTAGAGCCGCGATATGCGAAAATGGCTCTTGGCGCGTTTGTTAGCGTAGCTAAAGCCATGTCTGAGCATTTGCGTAGTCTGGTCAGGCGCTGCGCTGTCCGCTATAAATCACGCAAGGTTTCGTGGTCTCATTAGGTATCTTCTGACCTGCTGCGAGATGCGTTCAGTGAACCATAGCTACGCTAGCCGCATATGACATAAGACCAATTTTCGCATGAAGCGGGTATATACAAATGTCTTTGTTTCTTATAAATGGAACATCTTAGCACAATACTTTTCGATAGAAAATTTAAGTCAAACTGTGTTATCTATAGCAAACTGGCAATTTTCGGTAGCCTATTCAGTCTTTCAACGACCTTTAAGGAGAGCTCATTGTGTACACACCGGTCTTACTGACCTGTGTACTAACGCGAAAGGAATTGTGGGTAGCACGTAAAGAGTGAAAAGTGAAAGCGATAGTAGGTCAGGTAATCGTGCTTCTGATAATCGCTATCAGTCGTAATAGAGATTCAAAATCACATTTAAACATAATTAAATAACATTTCTTCAAACAACGTTTTGTTTTAAACACACAATAAAAACTACTTTTCTTTCATTATTAACATTTTCATTCCTACGCAGAACTACTTTGGCGGAAGCATAATTCCTCAAACCAAGGGAATGTGATGCGTCTTAGTATAGAGGTGACAATAATGTAGTGACGTCACCATCTATGTAAAGAATGAAGGAGAGCTGTGTTAGGCGATTATAACGTCATACGCAGTGGACTATTTTCCTGGCAAACTGAATATATATTGTTCAACGGTCAAGAGTTAACATGCAAACACATTTTGACTGTCATAAGACTTGGGCTAAACCAGAAAGCGAAATTCTCTGTAACATCAAATAACATTATTGTAAAATATTACACGAATTTTGCTTAAAAAGGCCAATTGACATGAACGTACAAATCTTAAATGAAACGTTTATTCGAATAATACATCACTCTGTGTTTTGTGGATAAAAATGGAGGCGATACGGCGCTGGTAAGGGGATGCCGTTATATTAAAAATCGATATTTGATGTATTGATCGCGTTCTTATTTGATCCTTTGATTGACAGCTGACAAGTGATACGTTGAATGCGCAACCAGTTATCTGGTTTACCTATAAGATACAGAGGGTTTACGTTTAAGCGTTTAACTTTTTGTCCGGTTAAGAATCGATTCTTTGAGAAGAACTCGTCTTTTTACTTAACCAATAACTTCAATGTTTTTAAATGTTATAGTTAAACAGCGGCATGCATTTAAAACACGGTTGAAAGAATGTTTTCTGTTAATTTTGTATTTTGTACTTTTGTGTATGTGCCTCTACAGTTGAGTCATTTGTTTCTAATAACACCTTAGAATGTTAACGAACTTCTTGTTTCAACCAGCTCGTCTGTATTTCTATGTCCCGTTTATACATTACAGAACGCCAGTCATTATAGACCCGAATCCAGACATTACAGACCCGCAACAACCTACAGACCAAATAATGCATGCGGTACAGCGCCGCAGTTCTGATATAAGTTACGGACCGTGTACGTACCTGTGCTCTCAGTCTCAGACTTGCACCGCCACTGTGACTTGCAACTCTTGCTCTATCAGCGATACTTACGGCATGTTTGAATTAATCGGTGAGCAACTTTTGTGTGTGTGTGTGTGTGTTTCTAGCTCTACAACGCCCTATATCATACGACCCATGCTCCGTCGGCAATGTATGCTTTAATAACACTCCTTTTTCTTAAACAAAATGTATGTAAGATAATACTCAATTTCCAAAATGTTTTCCTTAGCGTAGTGTTTTCTGCAGTGCTCTTTTTAAACGATAGTGATCTTTTATTTAATTTATTGTTGCAATATATATTTTTTGCGTTTGTATCCATTTTCAAAATTCAATACTTTGCAACAAGGTTTTAACAGACGTGAACGCATGACCTACGTTTATTTTGTTTTCTACGTCAGATAACACCGTGTACAAAAAAAGTTGCAGCACGCCCTTGTGCACAAGTTGCAACGCATACAACGCATGCCCAAATGCTGGAAATTATAAATACACTGTGAGTTGCAGCGCAACAAACGACAACGGTTACGCTAGCTTCTCGTCAGACACTGCAACAGGAACGTACACGCTCACATTCGTAGATGACATTGATCCGCCCTTCACATATAGCGGTAATGATGCTGATTGGTTGATTACACAATTAAATTAGGAATCAGGAAACTGTATATTTGCAATATTTAAACATATATAGAATCTAAATATAAAACATAATGAAGAAACGATATATATATATATTTGTTATGTATACGTATGCTATATGGTATACATTACAAAAATGCTGATGTTGAATTTCTGCGCATGCCGCTTACACACTTGTCAACGATTTACATGCTAAGACTTATGTATATGTACACTTTAAGCTATTTAAGGGGATCTTTTCACGTTTTGGAAAATTGAGAAAATTTATTAACAAAAAGTGGTTTCAGATTCGCAAATTTTCATTGTAGTTATGATATCTGTGAGGAAGCAGTAATACTGAACATTTACCATGCCCTATAATATGCATTATATGCATCTTTTGACGATTTAAAAACCTGAAAATTGTAATGTGTCGCAACGCGAAACGATTGTATAATTTGAAGAGTTCAGTTGTCGTCGTTATATTTTGTGACACTACGAGGATTGCTTATATAAAGTATAAAATACGTCACTCAGTTTATGAGCAAGGATGGTCGAGTGGTCTAAGCAATAGATTTTTACTCCAGAGGTCAGTGGTTTGAGCCCAATTGAGGGTTACTTTTTTCTTTCTTTTATTTTATTTTCGTTTTTTTTACTGGAGCTTTTTAGATCAATGTCTACATTTATCAGCATAAAGCATTTAATGATAAATTTCAATACATGCCAAAATCTGTGAAAAGGTCCCTTACAAATACAAATAGCAAAATATTGAGAGAAAAAAACACTTCTTATAACGCTTGCCAGAAGCTTAATGTATGGCGCTGAAACTGTTATAAAGTTTCTTTATACATTAGGATGCGTTGTCGGCTATGTCTCGCAATCTTCTTTTAATCAAATACGACAAATACAAGTTGTAAAATGTATAGTTGTTTTATTTTCATGTCGTGGCGTCTAGAATTATGTTGTTCTTGTTTGCACGAATACAACGAAAAGGTTTAAATGTTTCTAACATTGAACCGAATTTTCTTTTAAAAACAAACGTCCGCTCCGGATAAATACTAACTAACGACTTAAAGGGCGCTAAAAGGGGCGGACTATCTTAATCGAGATTTCGCAACCGGGAAAGAGTGGCCTCCCTTAATAATTATTTAATTTTATTAAAATTAGTGAAATGCTTGTTGATGTGCATTGTTATGCTACGATGGTACGTTTTATACATCATTAAATGTTTTTGAAAACCTATGAGCCACATGAAAGTTTCTGTGCTCCTTAAAACCTGTTTAACCCCCATTACTTTGAGCTGACCGTTCCGAAAAAAAAAACATAATAATAAATTATCTTTGCAACCAAATAACAACGTTAGCTGTTGTAAATTAAAATCCAGGAAGTATGAATTGCACATAGAACAGGTGAACTCACAGTCGAACTTAATTATACATTTTATATAATAGCTGGACCAAGTATACAACTTGGACGAAGTATTGCGGGCAATGGCAACCTTGTCAACGCAATCGTGTCCAATCCCGAAGACACCTCGTTAGACAACGACTTTGTGACCTTCTACAGTGCCGATAGTTTCTCGTGGTTATCCCTTGGATCATGTAAGTTGGTCGATCTTTAGACACTCTCTTTCATGGAATTAATAAAGTACCAGCGGATGCTGAAGTCTTTTCTTTTACCGATGGCGTGTCTGGACTTTTAACATTTGGTATCAAATAACTCTTTCTTTCAATATTTATATTAAAAACAATAAATAGATGATCATAATACATGTATTTATATGTATATATTTAAGAAACTTATCTTTTTATAGATTGTGAATTTATTGATCGACGAATACGTGTATTACATGAATTGACTTATTGATTATTAGATCTAAATAGTCAATCATCACTCAATATAAGTTTACCCGATCGTTTCGGCGTTAACCACGAATCAAATGCGTATCGCTTTCTTGATCAGCAAATGGCAATATCCAAGTGACCAGCAGTGTTTCGACCTCTGCGGGTACATACAGTAAAGTGTATTGCGCCCGGAACCGACGCTCCAAGACGACATGTGCGACGTTGAGCATCACAGTGTGTAAGTTCTCATACCGTTTTAATATACATGTATGTAAATTCGCAACTGCTGTCCGCCTTAAATATATTTTAACTTAGGATTTTATATAATAATATTTTCAAAGTCTCGTACAGATCACTCATTTTCCATTTGTTTAGCCAGGTCATATTGTGATTATGTTTGTTGTCTATGATTTTCCGAAGTGCGCATTGTTGTGTTTGTAATGTTCGATGAATGGAAGTAAATGCTTTTACAAAAGCTAGGAAGTATGAAACCATGCATGGAAAAGCACTCTGATCCGCATATTTGTTTAATAATTGTATGATATCTTTGGGTAGGCATTAAATATCATGACATAACCATTCTGTACATATTTGGGCTTGTGAGCTCGAGTACTATATAGAAAATATGATAAATTAAAATTCGCATACAAAATGTTTAAATGTAAATGTGTATTTATTGTTCGAATGAGTGATACATGCATTATGTAAATACACTTTACAAGCATTGTCACTTACTTTATTATAACGAACTGTTAGCAAAAGAACGCGTAATAATAAGGACCGAGTTTCAATAATTATGTATTGATACGAATGGGTTTTACTTAAGTGGACATATCAGTTTGTTCATTTAGATGACAGCTACGTTAGCAACTCACCGGCCATAACGTCCCTGCACGAGAACACAGACGCGCTCAAGAATCTGTGGACTATCACCGCGAAGTGTGACATCTCGTACACGTGCGGAGGATTCACGTGCTCTGCCCAAGAAGACTGTGACTCGTGTACAGTCAGCAATACACAGAACTTCTTCGCAATGAGTGGTACTATTTATCTGCGATATTCAATAACTAGTCTGATTTTAACATGAACAAGTTTAAGGTTATTGTATTGTTTGTTTCTGGTTTAATTATTTTTAAAATTATACATTGAATGCGCATCATTATTTACATGTATTGTATTATAGTGCTTTTTACTATATCCATTTCAGAATCCACATTCCACAAATCTCGTGCGCATGAAATCGAAAATATTAAAACAAAAGTACCGTTTCTGTTTGTCAATATTTACAAATCGTATCCCCAACGTCCATTTATGTTATAAAGCTGTAAAAGCTATATATCGGTTTAACACGCCACCATAATAAAGGTGAAGTTTCTAAGAATATGCTATGCGTAGAAACTGGTTAAATGTTATGGGACAGAAACAATTCATATTTTAATACATCGAACGGAATCTTAAAACTCAAAGATCACGTTCATCGTTGTCGAACAATAACATTTTTGAGTCTTCATTCATTTTCTTACCATTAAACAGGTACTCATACCGTGTACAAAAAAGAATGCCTCACTCCCTTATGCGACACGTGCAGCGTAAGTAATTACTGCGCCAACCAAGGGGAGATCTACACCTACACAGTGTCGTGTGTCCGAACCAACACCTTCGGCTACTCTGGCTTCACTTCTGGAACCGCTACGAAAACGGTCTCCCTGTCGTTTTTCGCTGATGTCAATCCGCCTTTTGCGTACGATTCCAGTAGTAAGTTGACGCTGACATGCATTATCATATTGAACACATTAATACATAAATAAATACATTAATACATAAATATATGATTGAATGAAACCCTGTTCAGTTTACAATTATTGATTATTATTTTTGGTATTTCATGCAATATATTTTATCTTAAAATGTTCTAAATTTATTGCATAAAATATAAATTTATAACCAACATTACCATTAATTTTTGGTTTAAGACCTAAAAAGGCGTTTTTCTTTCATTATTTTTAATAAATAATCGAGAAGATCGAGATACCGTAGCCTAATCCCTTTTCCTTCGTTATCTATAAATAGACTATTTATTTATAGATCTTTGAGCTAGGTTATCTAGAGGCTAACCCCATACCAAATGGTATGATGGTAATACCATTACCTGTCCGTACAGGCTAACTCCGTTAACCTAAGGCCTGTTGAACAGACTAACTCGCATCATATCGGGTGTCAGAAATGGTTCCGGATGCTTATACACCCTTACTAGTTTTTCTGTGTTAAATCTTACCGTTTATTGAGATAAGCAGATGGACAGAATAACATTTGAAAATTCCAAACGATCGTATGCTATATCGTTATAGGCTACGCGCAATAAAAATGTATTTACTATGAGATATTGCAATCTAACCCATATACCCTGAACCGACTTTATAAACGAATTTCTATTTAATATTGACTGTTCGTTCAATGCTGGATAACTACGACCATCTTGGCTTTAAACCATTACACCATTTCACGTATACGTTTAACCGTTTTTATAAATGCTCGTTTGTTATATACTAGTACAATACACGTTGATTGAATCTGTGTTGGGTTGGGGCTTACTACGACCATCTGAACTTTAAACCATTATACAACTAGACGCAAACGTTTAACATTTTGTATAAAGTCTGTGCGTGTTGCGTATATACCATTTTCCATCTAGACGTAAACGTTTAACAGTTTGTATAAAGCCTGTGCATGTTTTGTATATACTAGTATTTATGACCCTCTAAATTTTAAACCATTTTCCAACTAGACGTAAACGTTTAACAGTTTGTATAAAGGCTGTATATAACTAGACGTAAACGTTTAACAGTTTGTAAAAAGTCTGTGCATGTTTTGTATATACGAGTATTTATGACCCTCTCAATTTTAAACCATTTTCCATCTAGACGTAAACGTTTAACAGTTTGTATAAAGGCTATGCTTGTTGCATATATGATTGTATAATGATTGAATGTTGTTTAGTTGGCAACTCCATAAACATTGGCAAAGGCATTCCGGGCACAGGTCAGATGGTCAATAGGATCTTCTCCAATCCGGAGGAGACCACAGATGACAACGATGTACCCGTTTTTTGGCGTAGTTCCGGTGACAACCCTGCGTGGCTAACCGTCGTTCGAGGTAGGCTATGATTTGTTGATAATTGGGCTTCATGTAGTACAGGCGTTCCATATTTCATTTCATTGTGTATTTATCTGTAATGCAAAACATGCGTTCCGTGCTTTCGGTAACATATGTAAAAACATTATCGTTCGGTCTGTGTGACTATGAGTAACAGGTTATAAATAGGATTCGAAACAAAATTAAGTGGATTTCTCGTCTCTAATGCTGAAAACTACCACTAATTATATATAAATGCGACAATAATATTGCCAACACTGATGTTTTATTCGTTAGCTGACGTTCGTGGGATTTAACGATTAAATATCTGCAATTGCAAAACATGTCAAATGATGATTCTTTCTATTTGTATTTATTTAATTGAACATTTGAATTTGGGTCTTTTGAAAACAGATTTAAGCAATTTGAAAAAAAAAAAATCCAATTATATAGCTATTCGACTTTCGGGGAAATGATTGCTATGATGTTATATTCCGAAATTAAAACAGAGAACAAAGACGCTTCCTTTATAGTGTATGCTTGATAGCGGTATCGCGTGCAGCAAGTGCAAAATTGCAAAGGCACCACAACAATATATTCCGTTTAATCGAAATAACTTTTAACTTAAAACCACACGATAAAACGGACGGTATAAATATGTTCTACATAAACATTTACATGCGTTCTTAATAAAGAAGCATCAAATATGGGGTTCAAGCTCCCATAAATCGGTCTACATATTAATCTGATTCAAGACAAACAGGCCTATCTTTCATTCCGATATCCAAGACAAAGACCTAAGTTTTCGTTATGTTTGTTTACGTGTATAATTGTTTAAGCATAACTACGGGTTTTCTGGAATTTGGCAACGTGTCTTCAATAAAGGATCATGTGATGCTTATGATAGCGCTCATTCTGACGCCGCTATCGTTTCATTGTGTTTATATTTAAATCATAAAAACATTCAATGACAGTATTTAGCGTATCAAATCTCGTTTTTAATTTTATTGCTTTACGTTGTTTGTTTTGGCAGCAACTGGTGAAATCAAGGTGACGTCATCATTGACCTCGGAGACTGCTACCTCCATGAGCATTGTCATGTGCGCTGAGAACAGACGTCATCAGACAACGTGCCAAACACTGACTATCCAAATTTGTAAGCGCACTGCATTTATTTAGAATCACACGATAGTCTTGCAACTGATTAAAATAGCCTTTATCTCTACTTCTTATTTTTAATACACGGATTTTACTCGTAATTTGTCAAGACGTGTTATTAATAATGACATGCATTTTAATTTCGCTATTATGCATGTGTTTGTTTAACGACTCATTTTTCATTTGCATCACTTCCAGAACATTTTGAACACCTGTTTTGTTTTGTTTATTTTTGGTTAATAATTGATTGTTAAAAGTTCGTCATTTGCCATATACCGGGTACATATGAAGATTTAAACGTGTCAATTGTTCCTATATTACAACACGGTGACCAGTGTTCAGCAAACGACGTCATTTCACGAGAATACAGACACCCGGACGGGACTGTGTCGGCCACGTGCGAGACCAAGCACGTTTGATTCAATGTTTATACGTGCGTGTAAACGTGCAGTTGTTAAATCTGCACAATAGCAACAGCGTAAGACCGAGGCGGTAAAAAGGTGTTTAACCCAACGATTAGACCAAAGTCTCAAATACTTATTCTGTTTTAGATCACATGTCCATTACGAACAATCCGTCTATCGTTAGTCTGCACGAAAACACTGACATCGATAAGCTGCTTTGGACCATCACGGGCACATGCGACATCTCGTACCAGTGCTTCTCGGTGTACACCTGCGCCCAATCTCACGTCTGCGATAGCTGCGCTGTAACTGACACTTACAACTTCTTCTATGTTGATGGTATTTGTTTAATTATTCAGTTTCTATTGTGGGTTCTTACAGATACAGGCTGTTTGCAATTATTTCGTTTTCGTGTCGTCGCTATTCAAACTGGTAAACGGGTATAACAATGTCCCAAAGTTCTATGACTCTGTGCATGTGTGTTTTTTTACGAATATCATTTTGAAAGGTAAGGCTGAATTTGTATATAAGGAGGGAGAATATTGAATCTTTAAACATCGAAAATCAAGTTCAGCGTTGACGATTAATAACATATGTTGAGTCTTCGTCCATTTCCTTACCACCAAACAGGTACCCATGCAGTGCACAAAAAGGAATGCCTCACTCCCTTATGCGACACGTGCAGCGTAGGTAATTACTGCGCCGACCGAGGGGAGACCTACACCTACACAGTGTCGTGTATCCGAACAAACACCTTCGGCTACTCTGGCTTCACTTCTGGAACCGCTACGAAAACGGTCTCCCTGTCGTTTTTCGCTGATGTCAATCCGCCTTTTGCGTACGATTCCAGTAGTAAGTTGACGCTGACATGCATTATCATATTCAACACATTAATACATAAATAAATACATTAATACATAAATAAATGATTGAATGAAACCCTGTTCTGTTTACAATTATTGATTATTATTTTTGGTTTTTCATACTTTAATATAATTGAACTACAAACAAATCCCCAGTGTTTTTAAAAATTATTAATCTATTCACTATCAGTGTGCAATATATTTAATCTTAAAATGTTCTAAATGTATTGCATAAAATATAAATTTATAACCAATATTTCCATTCTTTATTGGTTTGAGACCTAAAAAGGCGTTTTTCTTTCATTATTTTAAATAAATAATCGAGAAGATCGAGATACCGTAGCCCACGGAGTGTAATCTAGAGTCCGTGCGTAGCCTAATCCCTTTTCCTTCGTTATCTATAAATAGACTATTTATTTATAGATCTTTGAGCTAGGTTATCTAGAAGCTAACCCCATACCAAATGGTATGATGGTAATACCATTGCCTGTCCGTACAGGCTAACTCCGTTAACCTAAGGCCTGTTGAACAGACTAACTCGAGTCATATCGGGTGTCAGAAATGGTTCGGGATGCTTATGCACCCTTACTTGTTTTCTGTGTTAAATCTTACCGTTTATTGAGATAAGCAGATGAACAGAATGACATTTTAAAATTCCAAACGATCGTATGCTATATCGTTATAGGCTACGCGCTATAAAAATGTATTTACTATGAGATATTTGCAATCTTACCCATATACCCTGAACCGACTTTATAAACGAATTTCTATTTAATATTGACTGTTCGTTCAATGCTGGATAACTACGACCATCTGGGCTTTAAACCATTACACCATTTCACGTATACGTTTAACCGTTTTTATAAATGCTCGTGTGTTATATACTAGTACAATACACGTTGATTGAATCTGTGTTGGGTTGGGGCTAACTACGACCATCTGAACTTTAAACCATTATACAACTAGACGCAAACGTTTAACATTTTGTATAAAGTCTGCGCGTGTTGCGTATATACCATTTTCCATCTAGACGTAAACGTTTAACAGTTTGTATAAAGCCTGTGCATGTTTTGTATATACTAGTATTTATGACCCTCTAAATTTTAAACCATTTTCCAACTAGACGTAAACGTTTAACAGTTTGTATAAAGGCTGTATATAACAAGACGTAAACGTTTAACAGTTTGTATAAATTCTGCGCACGTTTTGTATATACGAGTATTTATGACCCTCTCAATTTCAAACCATTTTCCATCTAGACGTAAACGTTTAACAGTTTGTATAAAGGCTGTGCCTGTTGCATATATGATAGTATAATGATTGAATGTTGTTTAGTTGGCAACTCCATAAACATTGGCAAAGGCATTCCGGGCACAGGTCAGATGGTCAATAGGATCTTCTCCAATCCGGAGGAGACCACAGATGACAACGATGTACCCGTTTTTTGGCGTAGTTCCGGTGACAACCCTGCGTGGCTAACCGTCGTTCGAGGTAGGCTGTGATTTGTTGATAATTGTGCTTCATGTGGTATAGGCGTTCCATATTTCATTTCATTGTGTATTTATCTTTAATGCAAAACATGCGTTCCGTGCTTTCGGTAACATATGAAAAAACATTATCGTTCGGTCTGTGTGACTATGAGTAACAAGCAATAAATAGGATTCGAAACAAAAGTAAGTGGATTTCTCGTCTCTAATGCTGAAAACTACCACTAATTATATATAAATACGACAATTATATTGCCAACACTGATGTTTTATTCGTTAGCTGGCGTTCGTGGGATTTAACGATTAAATATCTGCAATTGCAAAACATGTCAAATGATGATTCTTTCTATTTGTATTTATCTAATTGAACATTCGAATTTGAGTCTTTTGAAAACAGATTTAAGCAATTTGAAAAAAAAGATTTTCCAATTATATAGCTATTCGACTTTCGGGGAAATGATTACTATGATGTTATATTCCGAAATTAAAACAGAGAACAAAGACGCTTCCTTTATAGTGTATGCTTGATAGCGGTATCGCGTGCAGCAAGTGCAAAATTTCAAAGGCACCACAACAATATATTCCGTTTAATCGAAATAACTTTTAACTTAAAACCACACGATAAAACGGATGGTATAAATATGTTCTACATAAACATTTACATGCGTTCTTAATATAGAAGCAGCAAATAGGGGGTTCAAGATCCCATAAATCGGTCTACATATTAATCTGATTCAAGACAAACAGGTCTACCTTTCATTCCGATATCCAAGACAAAGACCTAAGTTTTCGTCATGTTTGTTTACATGTATAATTGTTATGCATGACTACGGGTTTTCTGGAATTTGGCTACGTGTCTTCAATAAAGGATCATGTGATGCTTATGACAGCGCTCATTCTGACGCCGCTATCGTTTCATTGTGTTTATATTTAAATAATAAAAACATTCAATGTCAGTATTTAGCGTATTAAATCTCGTTTTTAATTGTATTGCTTACGTTGTTTGTTTGCAGCAACTGGTGAAATCAAGGTGACGTCATCATTGACCTCGGAGACTGCTACCTCCATGAGCATTGTCATGTGCGCTGAGAACAGACGTCATCAGACAACGTGCCAAACACTGACTATCCAAATTTGTTAGCGCACTGCATTTATTTAAAATCACACGATAGTCTTGCGACTGTTTAAAATAGCCTTTATCTCTACTTCTTATTTTTTATACACGGATTTTACCCGTGTTTCGTCAAGACGTGTTATTAATAATGACATGCATATTAATGTCGCTACTATACATGTGTTTGTTTAACGACTCATGTTTCATTTGCATCACTTCCAGAACATTTTGAACACCTGTTTTGTTTTGTTTATTTTTGGTTAATAATTGATTGCTAGAAGTTCGTCATTTGCCATATACATATGAAGATTTAAACGTGTCAATTGTTCCTATATTACAACACGGTGACCAGTGTTCAGCATACGACGTCATATCACGAGAATACAGACGCCCGGACGGGACTGTGTCGGCCACGTACGAGACCAAGCACATTTGATTCAATGTTTATACGTGCGTGTAAACGTGCAGTTGTTAAATCTGCACAGTAGCAACAGCGTAAGACCGAGGCGGTAAAAAGGTGTTTAACCCAACGATTAGACCAAAGTCTCAAATACTTATTCTGTTTTAGATCACATGTCCATTACGAACAATCCGTCTAACGATAGTCTGCACGAAAACACTGACATCGATAAGCTGCTTTGGACCATCACGGGCACATGCGACATCTCGTACCAGTGCTTCTCGGTGTACACCTGCGCCCAATCTCACGTCTGCGATAGCTGCGCTGTAACTGACACCTACAACTTCTTCTATGTTGATGGTATTTGTTTAATTATTCAGTTTCTATTGTGGGTTCTTACAGATACAGGCTGTTTGCAATTATTTTGTTTTCGTGTCGTCGCTATTCAAACTGGTAAACGGGTATAACGATGTCCCAAAGTTCTATGACTCTGTGCACGTGTGTGTTTTTTTTTTCGAATATCATTTTGAAAGGTAATGCTGAATTTGTATATAAGGAGGGAGGACATCGAATCTTTGAAAATCGAAAATAAAGTTCAGCGTTGACGATTAATAACATATCTTGAGTCTTCGTTCATTTCCTTACCAACAAACAGGTACTCATGCAGTGCACAAAAAGAAATGCCTCACTCCCTTATGCGACACGTGCAGCGTAGGTAATTACTGTGCCAACCGAGGGGAGACCTACAACTACACAGTGTCGTGTGTCCGAACCAACACCTTCGGCTACTCTGGCTTCACGTCTGGAACCGCTACGAAAACGGTCTCTTTGTCGTTTTTCGCTGATGTCAATCCGCCTTTTGCGTTCGATTCCAGCCGTAAGTTTTGATACGCTGAAATGCATTATCATATTAAACATTAAATGCGATTGAATGATCAGAAATGGTTCGGAATGCTTATACTACCAAACTAGTTTTCTGTGTTAAATCTTGCCGTTTGTTTAGATAAGCAGATTGACAGAATAGCATTTGAAAATTCCTAACGATCGTATACTATATATTCCTGATAGGCTAGAAGCAATAAATCAGTAGGTGGGTTTCTACACTTGAGAATTCACTCACATTGGAACTTGTCTACATGCTTTCACAAATTACTCACTATATTGTTATGATAAAGTCGGCTCAATATAACAAACTTTTGGTCACTATATTATTGAAGGCATATAACTATGCACTGCAAATCAAACGGTGAACAACACTTGTCTTTGTAATAATATGTATGGTTACTGAGTTGTGCAATATCGTCCTTGCCTGTTGGCTGAACAACAAAAAGAAATAGCGTTTATACGACAATATTGCCATTTGTCGACCTTTTTGTCGTTCTGACAATCGTTTTCTGACAGGTTGTCATGTTGATTATCTTTAAATTCGCTAACACGAAAACTAGAAAAAAGGTATCCTTCAGAACAAAAAAAGGACAACACGCGTGACATTTGACGCCTTTTTATTGTTTTTTCTGATGTGATCTCGTGTAGGCCATCTTCAAACACGCCATACAACTACACAACCAACGTTTAACTTTATTTTTTTAAAGTCCGTGCTTGTTGCATATAACACGTATTATAGTATAAAGCTTGAATGTTATATAGTTGGCAACTCCATAAACATCGGCAAAAGCATTCCGGGCACAGGTCAGATGGTCAATAGGATATTCTCCAACCCCGAGGAGACTACAGACGACAACGATGTACCCGTTTTTTGGCGTAGTTCCGGTGACAACCCCGCGTGGCTAACCGTCGTTCGAGGTAGGTTGTGTTTTGTTTATAATTGTTCTTCATGTGGTATAAGCGTTACATATTTCATTTAATTGTGTATTTATGATTAATGCAACACACGCGTTCTGTGCTTTCGGTAATATATGTAAAAACATTATCGTCCGGTTTGTGTAGACCATATTGACTATGAGTAACTGGTTATGAATAGGATACGAAAAATAAATTGGTTGATGTATCGTCTCTTATGCTGAAAATTGCAACTTATTACAAATGAATACGATAATAATATTTCCAACACTGATTCGTTAGTTGAGGTTTGTGGGCTTCAACGATTTTAAATCATTTGGCCACTTGTCATCAATAACAGATCACGTGATGCCCATGATAGCGCTCATTCTGACGCCGCTTGCGTTTTATTGTGTTTATATTTAAATTAGAAAACCATTTAATGTCAATATTTAGCGTATCAATTTGCTAAATCAACTCGTGTTTAATTTAAAAGCACACGTTGTTTGTTTGCAGCCACTGGTGAAATCAAAGTGACGTCAGCATTGACCTCGGAGACTGCTACCTCCATGAGCATGGTCATGTGCGCTGAGAACAGACGTCATCAGAAAACGTGCCAAACGCTGAATATAACAATTTGTACGTGCACCGCATTTATTTAAAAGAACAAGATTGTGTCCGTTGAAAAAATCCTTTATATCTAATTCTACGTTTAAATACACGGCTGTTACACGTGTTTCGTCTAGACGTGTTTATTACGGAACTTGGTAACATGTTACATGGACTGATCTATTAGTACATTAATAACTGCTTATGTGTTATTAATAACTACATGCATATTAATGTCGACAGCATAATTGTATTTGTTTGTTTAGCGACTTCTCGATGTTTTTTAATTTGCATCACTTCTAGAACATGTTGAATCGTATTGAGAAAACATATTCTGAAAACCTGTTTTGTTTTGTTTAAAGGTTTGGTTAATAATTAATTGTTAAAAGTTCGTCATTTGCCATATACGTATGACGATTGAAACGTATCAATTATTCCTATTCTAAATTACGGTTACAAGTGTCCCGCATACGATGTCATTGCAAGAGAACACAGACGCCCGGATTGACCTCTGGACTGTGTCGGGAAGACAAGTGTCCGGCGTGACAACGCACATGTGATTGAATGTTTATACGTGCGTGTAAACGTACAGTTGTAAAGTCTGCACTGTAGCATATGATGTTAAATAGGTGTTGAACTCAACAATAAGACCGCAGTCGAAAATTACATTTCTGTTTTAGATTACACCTCCATTACGAACAACCCGTCTATCGTTCGTCTGCACGAGAACACGGACCGCGACAAGTTGCTATGGAACGTTACGGGCACGTGCGACATCACGTATCAGTGCTTCTCGGTGTACACGTGCGCCGAGACTCACGTTTGTGATAGCTGCGTTGTTACTGACACCTACAACTTCTTCTATATTGATGGTATTTTGTGTTTTAATAATTCAGTTTCTATTGTGGTTTCTTACACAAACTGGCTGTTGGCAATTGTTTTGCTTTCTTGTCGTCGCTATTCAAATTGGTAAACGGGTATAAGTATGGCGTCCACAAGTTCTATGCCTCTGTGCATGCGATTTTATTTCTACAAATATCCTTTTTAAAGGTACGGCTACATTTGTATATAAGGAAGGGAGGATATTGAACAAGAAACTTTAAATGTTACAAAACAACTGTGTTGAAATTTGTTTTAAGATATTCTTTATGTCAAAATCTACAATGGACTTTCCATTACATTTTATTTAAATCATCACGAAATCAGTATACAAAATGCACCTTTATGGAACGGTGATTTGAAACGATTTGTATACACTTAACGTGAGAAAAGTGAGAGACAAAAAAAATGTGCAAAAATTTCAGAAAAAAGTTAAGTTTATAACAATGTTACATTGAATGAAACGTTTTTGTCTCTACTGCCCGTACAGTTTTAATGAAAACATGCATAGTATTTCGCTGGTAACCTTAAACTGAACAGCTTTACCGGTCTTCTAGAGCCAGCCCACGATGTGCACAAGAAGACCTGCCTGAAGCCTCTCTGTGAGCCGTGCTATATCAGCGACTTCTGCGTCAACGAAGCTGAGACGTACAATTATACCGTGGACTGCGTCAAGACAAACTACAATAGCTTCTCTCAATTCACCACTGGGCACGCCGTGCGCACACCGTCTCTGTATTTCTACACGGATATTATACCACCGTTCAAGTATGACGGTAAGTAAGTTAAGCAGTAAAACTGTTTTCAATTGCTAGTTTTTCATAAAAAGGCGCTTGGCTGCCAACGGGAGTTCTCCTGTGGAAACATAAAATTTCAATAATGGTCTCCGCTATGAGAGCAGGGTGTGTCGTTTATTCTCTTCGTTAAACCGTCCGTCCTTTCGACCTTCGGATTGTTTGAGTCACCAAAACGTATTGCTGTCAGAGATTCACATGTACAATCTTTAAAACATTTCAACTAGTGAACCTTTTGAGTAAGGACTTGTCTCATTAATATGTTTCTTGCTAATTCTGACAAGGTATGCGCCAGTTACTACATGTACAGATACAGCGATCGAATGTGAACATGTTTTATTGTTTCAACATTCAATTATACTAGCCTTATCCTGTTGAATGATATAATAGAGTAAATGAACACGACATTTTACACTTGTTCATTCAATGTTTCAGAACAGTTACCTTGTACAATGATTCCGAGGATAAAAGGCTGAATGAATAATGAATAAGGTGATATGTAACATTGTAATTGAGCCTTGCTCAGGATAAGCGGGGCTTAATTCGTGAGCGTAAATGGCCATCATAGATTAGCCTGTTCATTTCGCACAGGCTAATCAAGGACGACACTTTCCGCTTTTGTTGAATTTTGCGTTTAAAGAGAGATTTTTTTAGCGAATCCAGTTTATGCGGGAAGTGCTGTCCCTTATTAGCCTGTGCGTACAGGCCAGTGCTGTCCCTGATTAGCCTGTGCGTACCGGCCAGTGCTGTCCCTGATTAGCATGTGCGTACCGACCAGTGCTGTCCCTGATTAGCCTGTGCGTACCGACCAGTGCTGTCCCTGATTAGCCTGTGCGTACCGGCCAGTGCTGTCCCTGATTAGCCTGTGCGTACCGACCAGTGCTGTCCCTGATTAGCCTGTGCGTACCGGCCAGTGCTGTCCCTGATTAGCCTGTGCGTACCGGCCAGTGCTGTTCCTGATTAGCCTGTGCGTATCGACCAGTGCTGTCCCTGATTAGCCTGTGCGTACCGGCCAGTGCTGTCCCTGATTAGCCTGTGCGTACCGGCCAGTGCTGTCCCTGATTAGCCTGTGCGTACCGGCCAGTGCTGTCCCTGATTAGCCTGTGCGTACCGGCCAGTGCTGTTCCTGATTAGCCTGTGCGTACCGACCAGTGCTGTCCCTGATTAGCCTGTGCGTACCGGCCAGTGCTGTCCCTGATTAGCCTGTGCGTACAGGCCAGTGCTGTCCCTGATTAGCCTGTGCGTACCGGCCAGTGCTGTCCCTGATTAGCCTGTGCGTACCGACCAGTGCTGTCCCTGATTAGCCTGTGCGTACCGGCCAGTGCTGTCCCTGATTAGCCTGTGCGTACCGGCCAGTGCTGTCCCTGATTAGCCTGTGCGTACCGGCCAGTGCTGTCCCTGATTAGCCTGTGCGTACCGGCCAGTGCTGTTCCTGATTAGCCTGTGCGTACCGACCAGTGCTGTCCCTGATTAGCCTGTGCGTACCGGCCAGTGCTGTCCCTGATTAGCCTGTGCGTACCGGCTAGTGCTGTCCCTGATTAGCCTGTGTGTACCGGCCCGTGTCGTCCCTGATTAGCCTGTGCGTACCGGCCCGTGTCGTCCCTGATAAGCCTGTGCGTACCGACCCGTGTCGGCCCTGATTAGCCTGTGCGTTCCGGCCCGTTTTCCCTGAGCGCAACTCAATTTTAAGTGATTCTTTTCTTACAGACGGAAATAACATCGTCGTATTCCAGAACAATTCCTACAAGGACACCATCATCAACAAGATTATCTCTAACCCGGTTAACGAATCCGACGATAATGACGAGATATTCTACTACACGGACCGACCACCGCGACCGTCTTGGATACACGAAAATATCCTGTTCGTATTGGACACTAGTATGTAGATTTTGTTTTTTCTTGGAATTGTACATCCTCATTTTAATTCTGGTATAAAATAAGATAAGGAATCGCAGATATGCCATGTGTGGTTATTTTCTATATCCTGTTTGTGTGTGCGTGCCACTTTTCGGAGCATTTTATTGGAGACTTCGCTGAAAGATGAATGTGTATTGAGCATGTCTTGCCTTTTGGTGCAGTTCCATGGTTGTCAATATAATGTTTGTTTCCGATAAACAGCATGTTTTTTTAGCTGTTTTAGATATTTTAAATATATTTATGATTGGTTTATTTATGACCAACTTTAAAGATAACAATAATCATTTGTGATAACCAAAGTATTATTTATAAGTTTAAATATGAAACGAGTCACTTGCTGAAAGATGTGTACACAGTATGTGAAAAAAAAACATACTGACCATGTTTATTTATCAAGTATTTAAAACTTATAGTTGTTATATATCAGGGTGCAGAATCAAAGGGGTTTTCACTGGGTTACACACGGGCTAGACAAAATGAAAACACACCGTTAAACACTTATTTTTTTTTTTAAACCTTTAGTGCATAAAAGACAGGTTTTCTTGCAGTTTGTGCCGATATCTTAAGGTATAAGGATAAATTCTTGAATACGTGTGAAATCGGAGACAACATTTCACCTTGAGTGACGCATAGTCGTGCAGTAAACATGGAATTTTGAACAAGAGCACAGGCTCATTAAATAAATTAATTCTGATGTACTTCACGTTGCCATTAGCAGCATAAAAATATGTCTTTTGTGCACTAGTTGAAATTCTTAAGAAAAAAATTGTTTTTAAAAAGTAAATTGGAAAAAAGGAGCCCTTTCGGGGGTATTACATATAATAACGTTTAATTGGGAAAATCCAACAAAGTCACCTGATCCTGCACCCTAAACTGTGCAACGCTTATGACTATAATGCTATCTTTTCGTAGTATTTCACTAACTACGAAAGCATCGCTGCAATAGAACACACACCGTAAAAGCGATTTTTCAGAACAGATCAGGCATATTTACTTGATTATATTAGCAAATGTTTCCCCATCTAAATTTATCGTTTTAAATGTGTTTTGTATCTTTTCAGGCAATGGCTTTGTTAAAGTCAATAAAACACTCGAGTTTGAATTTTCCTACACATTCGACATGAGGCTGTGCGTCCGAAATCGTCGACAGTTTATTAACTGTGACACATTCAACATAACACTGTGTAAGTTTTACCGATCACCGCACATAAATAATCAGCAAAAACGGCGTGTTTCGTTGGTAGAGTGCTCAACTGTTATTAAAATAGAACCCCAGTCTTTCCTCATGAAGCTAACTTGGGTTTGAGCAAAAAAAATAGTTTAAGGATTCGATCAGGTTATGACAGTATATTTCATTTTACAGCAACAATACACCCCACAAGAGGCTGATTTCGTGATCTTTTGCTCGTGTTTGAAAACTTTACGTAATACTCAAACGTATAATATACAAATGAAAACATGTAAATATAAACGTTAATGTCTATCCACTCTCATACATGATTTCATTTATAACATTAGTAGCCATGTCGAGCGAAAATCGACTAAAGGAAATATCCGAACACAGTGGCTCCAGCAATACCTCTGATTTTGAGTCGTAATGTCCTGAAATGACACCACGCTTGATTCTAAGTGGACGTGGCCAGACCGTGCGCAAATACACAGGCTGGTATGGAGCTACGCTGGCTGCAAACAACATAATACAAATTTCGCACGAAGCGGCTCATATTTTTTTATTAAATGCATTCAGGGGCGTGTTACCAGACTCCGAACTGCACGGACCAGGAAATACTTGACCTCAATGATACCCATGGCATCTATGGACACAGTAACAACAAATCCCTGTTCCAGATGATCTACAAACAACCCACCTACCACTTCCCCAACTTCAGGTAAGGTTTTATTTCTTGTTACATTTACCTATGTTTTGTTGCCTTTTTTTAGTGATTTCCACAAATTGTACTGTCTTTTTTCTTGTTTAAGTTTCTTCTAAAACGCTTGGTATACGAATGATTTGCTTATGCTTCTTTTCTCGTTTGTTAAGTTCTTTCTTTTGACAAATGTTTTATAACGTGTGATATGAAATCTAATTCCTAGGTTTTCGTGTTTTTTTCTCCATTATTCTTCCTTTTGGAATGCCTAATTTATTGTATATATCGATATTTATTACTAACAACGCGACTACAATTATCTCCATTCAAATATGCATATAGCATCTTCAACAAAATGAAGCATTGTTTTTAGTTAAAATAATAACCAAAATATTTAATATATGTTATTTCAGTCTCCATATGCAGGCATGTAATTTGAATTTCATTTCGCCTCTTTTGTCTTCTTATGAAAAACTTTTTTTATGAACGACCGTGCATGTTATTATATACAGAAAAGATGGAGCATGTATCATTAATGTTACTTAGTTTAACAAGAAATTAAATAAAATACGGGATAAAGCATGTGTAGACATTTATAATATGGTCCCTTTCAGGAATACTTGGTCAAATCTGACGTGGACGCTGGATAATGGTGGATTTATTGAATCAACAATCAACCCTTTAACGGGTAGGACCAACATTGAATACATTGAATAATTTCACCATCAACGTTATATTGTATTAAACAATTAATATTGAGCATTCTAACATTTTGATAGCGACACCTGTGGACACAATGATCGCAAAGAGCATTCGGACTAAACGCATAATTTGCCGATTATATTGTGATATTATTTCAGGTGAAATCTACTTGACGCAGAACATCAGTATCTGGCCATCGTGGCCGACCAGACACTATATAGAGACTGTAACAGTGGCCAACTCCGAGTCATGCTACACCACCACGTGTCAAATGGATGTCACCATTTGGTATACGAACTGGGTAAGTGCGAACAACTAAAATACTGGATCTAAGATATTTGTAACAAGTATTTAATTAAAGTTTATACATTAACTGTAAGTTTCACAAATCGTGTCCAATTATACATTGCCAACGTTCAAGTCATGCGTCAAGCATTTTATTATTTTCGATTGTGACAGCATATTATGGATTTAAAGATAAGTATGTGCTCTTCAGAACAATATAATACCAAGATATGTGGTGTAATTCTTGCAATATGAAAATGCAATTTGTGTGAATGCTGATACTCTCAGAAAACTGGGTTTCGGTAGTGAAATTTAACAAAAGCGCATTACACAAAAACACCCTAACGATTCATGTTCCACCGTAGTCTCCAATTAAATGTTGCAGACACACATCGGATATATAGGAAATAACCACAAACTGCTTCAATGCAAATCCTAAATGGATTGTATACAGGAAAACAAAACAAACTATTTCGAAATACTACATTCGAAAGGACAAAAGAGGAATATACATTGATTCCGTGGAATAAAAAAAATAATGTTGAATTTTCTGTGCACTTTCATCAATCCGCCGAATACAGAAGTGAACAAAATAACGTATATATCAAAAATTCGATATACTTTGAAAACGCATTGTTGTAGATCACGGTCATATGATAATTGCATTACCATTAAAGGTATTTCAAAGAACTTATGGCAAGGAAATGTATCATTATATCAATTGTAATCCATCATGCTTTGCCATAAGAAAGTATATATTTTGTTATCATCATGTATCGATCTGAAAGTAAAAGCTATCTGGAATACACACAACGGAAGCCTATAACAAGGCGCCGATCGACATATAAAAATGGTCATCTTATATCCTTACTTATCTATGGTTGTACTATTATCTTATGCAGATAGAAGAATACATAATAAATAAATAAGGAGTTTTGCAGGAAAACAACTGTTGTTTTTGCAGTTTTACAATTAATGGGATTTTTTGCTGCAAGACAACAACAATCTGTGCAGTGTCCTTCTGAACGATTATCGTTTTACGGCCTATACATTGGGTTCTGATAAAAAATCTGAACTTTCAGAAACCCCGGATTAGCAGCTTACCAGCCCAGAAAAAACTGCACGAGGATACGGACGCTGAGACGTTGCTCCACAACCTTGAAGTGTATGACTACAACTACGACAGGTATGTGGATGCGGCTTTTCAATATTGTGATCAGAAAAAGCCATACAACAATTATAGGATAGCTATTAATGTAGAATGATACTCGCTGATAAAAGTACTTGGGTGCAACACTTTCCTTATGAGTGTTGTCAATATTTCATATGAAAATCTTTCCTTTTATGCAGGCAGAACTGTGTTTAAAGTAAGCGACGCAAATCAAAATATAACAATTGGAGCCAGAAAACTTTACGTGTGTACTTCACTGTTCGAAATCTCACTATTTAAGGTTGGAATGTCAAAAGCTAAAATATGTGTCGTGTTCTGAGAAAACTGGGCGTAATGCATGTGCGTAAGTGTCGTCCCAGATTAACCTGTGCAGTCCGCACAGGCTAATCAGGGACGACACTTTCCGCTTTAATGACATTTTTCATTGAAATGAAGTCTCTCCTTAGCAAAAATGCAATTTAGTCGGAAAGTGTCGTCCCTTAATAGCCTGTGCGGACTGCACAGGCTAATATGGGACGACACTTTACGCACATACATTAAGCCCAGTTATCTGAGAACGCGACTCATATAATACAGTGACACAACAGAAGAAACCTGGATGAAAATAAACTATTATAACTTACTGTCTACCTCTATATACACTTTTGAATGTTTTTTTATAGATAGCACACTCCAATATCAGTTTTCCGCGCATGCGCTTTACACTGTTTAAAAAGAAATCATTAGAAAAAAATAGAGGGGACGGGGCGGTGCTAATTGTATTCGTGCAATACTATATCCGTTTGTTTCTTCATATATGAAGCTGAATTTTGGCACATCTTCCTAAAAAGGATGCTTCTTTATAATAAAAATGTTGTGTTTTTTTTAATTATATTGATATTGTAATTTTAAACAAAGAATGATTAAATTGTATGTTAAGTAATTCAAGTACACTATTTAGAAAAAGGGAGACAACATTAAATATTTAATCCTTTTATTATTTATTACTATTTAACACATTTAAACATAGAAAAATTAAACGTTTTAGTAATGAAACTAGTGAAACAAAATGATATGAATAGATAAACGTGAATACAAAGTAGAACGGTAAATAACGACATTTTTCAAAAAGAGCAACACAACAGGTTTTATAGATCAATCAGATAAAATGAATGATGAGTTTAATAAAACGGAAATAAGTGTTATGGAACTAAAACCCTAAACGCCTCGAAATATCTTGATTTAGAATTTGAATGATGAAATTTAGTGGAAACAATTTTGAAAAGAAAAAAGAATTACTTTTTACAACATTTCAATTAAAATATATTTTCATTATAATGATACAGGCATATTGTCACAATGTGAAATTTATTAATAACGATTGTTAAATTACACATCAAATTTTTATAATAAAAAAACACAATAAAAGTAACCTTCAAAATACAAGGGTTTAAAGTTTCACATGGTGTTCTTTTTTCATAACGAGATAGACGTTTGTTAGTACTTTGTAAAGCTGAACTGATTTGATTCACTTGTTCGTACCAAGTAACATATTTATGTAGAGGTTATTATTGCGCTTTTGTAATTGAAGGCCTGCGGACGGCCATGCGCTTGAGGACAACTCCACTTGCTGGATTGAATACGTGTTCGATCAGTGGGGTGAGAACGACATGGAGCTGTTTGAACTGAAAGAGGATCCAAACAATCCGAAAAGATGGAACTGTGAGTTTCAGTCATTGTTTTATGTGAAACAATTGTAACAGACATTGAATTTATTATTGTGACTTAAGTACTAACTATCGACTATGGACTAGTTTTTTTTTCATTATGTTGACGCGAAATGCATATTTTAATTCAATTAATAAAACTGTTCAATTATTATATTAAAGTTTTCTCGATTTTATTCGCTTTATGATGTTTGCTGTAAAAGTCCTACAGTAACTTCAAAGCGAGTTTACGATGACGACACACTAAGTTCTTTAATAAGTACGTTTTTTGTTTAAACATCAATTGATTCAAGCATATTTAGCTTAATTAATAATGCCCGACACATGTTTCTTTATATAAACTAATGTATGAAAGGCACTGGTCATATTTGAAAGTCTTCTTCATGAAAAAACTTTTTGCTTTACAAAGCTTATTCGCTGTACAAACGAGAGTGCAACGTCTCCGGCTCTCCGTATACCCCACCATGCGGGTACAAGCGGGAAAACTTCACGTGCCCGAAACACACGGGCTGCATGACCCACAACGTGACTCAGTGGTACGACGTGTCAATCCGATGCAGGGACGGATATGGGGCCGAGGATAACCGAAACTTCTCGTTCTATCCCGAGCCTAACGTGGCTCCGGAGTATAGCAATTTACCTAGTATGTATTGCCTGAATTGTCTGTGTATGTATATCGCAATATCTATTAACTCATAGTTACACAGTTACACAACCCCGATTATGGCCCAGAAATTGTCGCTAAAGCTAAAAAAACATGGGTAATATAGGACTCTTGTGCGGGAAGTTTTGGGAAGCCGTCGTTCCCGATTTGTCTCTGATGAAGCCGAATCAATGCCCACTGAAAGTTATGGTACGTTTGAAGATTGGAAAAATAGATATGTGGGTACTTTTTGGGATATCTCTCCGTAAATACTGGTCTAATAACAACTGGGATGAAAACATGTAACCAACTAAACAGTAACTATCCGTCTCTTTTGATTTGAGGTATAGTTATGAAGCTATTAATTGTATACATATTTTGCCATTTTAATTGTTCTGCCCTTCTGATTGCAATTGTACTTATTGACAAAGCTAAGTAAGGATCATCCGTTTATTGTACTATATTCTTATATATACATGACTTCCGTCCGATACTGAAAGATTTCTAACATCGTTAATCAAGCGGATTCAAGCGTTTCATGATAACTATAATTGTTGACGTTTGTGGATTAGAAGTCAGGCCGTAGAATAAGATACTGAAAAGAATGGAAACACTAATGCGGTCCGCTTAGAACATAGTCGGTTAAAGCCTCTATAACGCTCAAGATCAACGAAAATTTCGTAAAATAAAGTTAACACCTAAACAATCAGTGTTCCTTATAGCAATAGCTACAATTTCAACGCTAGATGTGGTATGATTACATAGATTTTTGTAGATACGAAATGCTCGTTTTTATTTATTTTTGACACAATTAATTTCATTTTAATTTCCCGCGAATATGCCTTTTCATACGACACACGAACACTAAAATGGTACCATGTTAGTGTTCATGTGTCGTATGAATAGATATCGTTGTGGGAAAGTAAAATGGATTTAAATATGCAAAACAATAATAAAAACGAGCATTTTGTATCTACAAACATCTATTTTACCAGACCACATCAGGCGTTGAAAGTTTGGCAATTGCCATAAGGAACAATTATTTTTACGAAATATTGTACGAAATTTTCGTTGATTTTGAGTAGTAATGTTACTTTAATAAACGTGTAATCTTGCAGAGAGCATAACGCTGAACGTAAAGACCGGAAGTGAACATGACATCATTTTCTCCACCATGTACCGAGACGCCGAGAATGAGAATCTCACATATGAGTATACGTTCGTTAAACAGGGCGGGGGCGACGTGACCTACTTTAAAGGCGACCCCAGTGGAAACTATTTCAGTAAAATGTGTTTGATAATATTCTAACAATATGATCAACACTAGTGACAATTATGTCAGTATTGTTAAAAAAGAATCGGCTTGTCCTGCTGTTAACCCTTCATATTTAACTACACTCTTGTCATAATATAATACGCATGATTTACATCTAGAAATGATTTATGTGGATCAACTATAAGTTGCTGTACTTTTCACGCGATAGCAAAATATTTTTTTAAAAGACATAACGTTCTGGCTTTCAACAAAATATGAATACTTGTTGCTGAATATTCATGCCACGTGTTCAAATGTAAGAACAACATTTGTTTAAGTATGTATATTTAATACGATATATTAGTTACAAGCCTTATGGAATGATTTTTTTAAGAATCTTCGTTTAAAGGTGCATTTTTTACTTAAAGTGTTTAAGATCCTCGGTTTTCTGATTATTTGCATACCCCTCCACAAGACTAGTCAATAATGCTTGATAGAAACAAGTGCATGCGCATTTGTGTCTTTGTGAGCAGACTTATCTCCGATCCTCGTGTAATAGACAAAACCAAGCTATACATTTGTTTTATTGCTTATCATGCGTGTTGCATTCTGCTTTGAAAAGTACTATTTTCGTCTTTAAGACCAGCTTGGCAATGTGTCCCTCACGACGTACATGTACGAAACGCCCAACGCCACGTACAAGATACTAATATGTGGCCACGAGCGGCGGAATGAGATATGCGAATACCTTACTGTGGATTTCAGAGGTAAGACAGTTCAGTATATGATTTGCATACATGTTTATTTAGATATTACTTTTAACACATGCATACCATAAGACTGCAAATATTTAGCCTTATATTTTTTGTTTTCATTTTCATTTTGTGCTTACCATAAGATGTTAGGCTTTGAATGTAAAAAGTAACACAAATCATGTAAAGTCTATATACCATCTTAAACATTTATTGTACATTACAGGCTAGGATGATGCTTGTTATCGAACTGACATCTACTTTTGCATTACTTAAATATATCCAACCCTGCTAGCTGCAAATTAGAATATACACCCAGCTTTCGTATGATTAAACGAAATTTTCTTTCTGGGAAATCAGGGCATGTGCGTAAATTGTCATCCCATATTAGCCTTTGCAGTCCGCATATGCTTATCAGGGACGAGACTTTGCGCGTTTATGTGTTTATACGAAGTCTCTTCTTAACCAAAATCCAGTTAAGACAGAAAGCGCCGTCCCTGATTAAGCTGTTTTGACTGAACAGGCTAATCTAGGACGACACTTAAAGCACATACATTATGTTCAGTTTCCCAGATGGAGACTCGAATTAACTGTTTCAGATTATTGCGGTCCCACTCCCGAATGTAATAGTAATTCCACAACGGTGACGTCAGAGACACCTGCGGGAACTGTGATATTTAGCGTTGCCGTCACGAACGCTGCGCTCTACACCAGCTTGGAGTTTTCCCTTACAGCGCAATATGCCAATATGTTTGATATTAATGCCTCAACGGGTAAAACATTATAACGCTGTATTGATCAACTTGATATTTCTATCAATAAACAGGAAATAATATCAATACTAGAAAACTTAACATTAATTTACTTTCGGGCTTTATGGCAATCGCTCACTGTGTCCGTCTGTATGAAATACGCAATGTGTATTGCGAAATTTGCATCATAAACTTTTACATGAACGAATAGGAAAGCAATTTATGTAATGAAATAATTCAAAGCTTTCATTATAAACAGAGAGAGGGCCAATTACAAATTCATAATCCTAGTATTTTCATTTCATTATACATCTAGATTATTAAAGTTAAAATGGGTAACACATGAATGATATCAAACACTACATTGGACAAGAGAACACCTAGAGGATAAAATACAGAGAGTATGAAGTTACGTTTCAATGTTATTGCATATTGTCTGTACACGAAATGTTGACGCAACATGATCAACCAATAAAATCCGCGTTTCAGGAATTGTCAAAACAACGTCCAAACTTGCCGCTTCATATCCATCGACTACATACAGTTTGAACGCCTTTGTGACCGACGTTAACTCGTGCGGTTTCTACTCGGTGTGCCCACTGACGTTGGTCGTCACCTACATCAATTTTGTACGTATTGTATTTGTTGGTGGAATCGAAATGCTTTGCAATGGTTATAATCATGGAAAATTCAACAACATACTTAATAAAGTATATATACTTATAAAATAGAAACAACAATATAATTGATAAATTATATATACTCATTAACTAAGTAAAGTTTACCTGTGTACTCAGCATGTGCTCCTGTAATCGTACGGTTTTGGTCTGCAGCCGCTAAATATAACGAACCTGCCAGCTACAGTCACAATCAAAGAAGATACGCCGTACACCGTGACGTTATTCACTGTTATGACGTCAGACCAGAATACCAATGATGAGGTCATATGTGCCATAACCAATCCAAATGACAACAAACCGTTTTACATGGTTGAAACATTCACTGGATCGGGAGGTATGAACAATTATCAGCACCGCCGTATAATATGTGTATTTATTTTTTTTTATTTTTTTATTTTTTATTTATTTTTCGGAGAACACTATCATTTGGTATATTAGACTATGTATCATCAACCAAATCAACAAAATGAAACACGTCCGGAAACTGCTATTCAAATGTCCTTAAATTCAAGCATGGGTAAATTTCAATGTTAAAAATAAGGTTTTTGTTTAGTTTTAATTTCAAAACTATCTGCATGATTCCTGAGCTTTGCTTGTCTTACATTCACAAACAAATCATATGATGTAAAACTAAACAAACAAACATTGTAATAAAGAATATTAACGTCTAGACTGATCAGTATTTTTCGGCGTAGCTGTTTAACGTCACTTTTGACCTTACCTGACTTGTGTAAGTGTCCAATAAAAATCAAATACAATTTCCCGCGGCTAGACACGAATGAATACGCTTCATTTATTCCATTGGCTGATTTGAGTATACCACCAGAACATTGGAAACATGTCCGCGTCTTTTTAACTGCATGAAACAATTGTATCTCTAATGAAAAGGCTTAATAGATAGAACAGTTTTACACTCAACTCTCGACATGAATACAGTTTGTGCGTGCACCTTTTATTTTCAGAGGATTCCCAGCGCAAGAGCGTTTGTACTTAAAGGCTATGTTCTCATATTTAGTAGTGACTTCCATATTCCTGTCAACATGTTAACATTTAAAAGTATAAAGAGCAGTGGAAGCATGGCCTCATTTAAATGCATTGCATTTCAACCCGCGAGGTAACAGGGTCAGTTGACGGCCAGTGTGTGCGAATAACAGAGTTTATTTACAGATCATCGCTGCGTCTTCACGACTTCCTTATGTGCTGACCTGAGTTCGCGGCCAGAAAAATAATCGTTATATAATATGAACGCTATTGCGTGGACTAGGTGAACTGGAATTTTCTTTAGACCAAAAATATGTTAAATGAAGATATTCAGTGATATAATTATGGTATGTTAATAATAGATTCTTAATGAGTTTTCAACAATACCATGATGAATATTATTTTTGATTAATTTAACAAGAATTATTCCACCATATTGACTAATGTATTAAGCATGAGCGCGATGATTCTCGATACTGTTAATAATCGAATCAAATAGCAACGCCCGACAAACCACTAAAACAGGTTTGTTCGAAGAACGCGCGTATAAATATTTAAAATATGTACGGATACTTCGCGTGTGGCCGGTTGATTCGTATGTTTTAATTTCACTTCCATTCTTCTGTTGGTTTTCTGTTTTGTATCTATAGGTTTATGACCAGCAATGTGTAATAATGTAAAATAAGCCGCGAAAACTCCGCGTAACATCCCGTACTGCGTGTGATGCAGCTAAGAACTGCACAGAAAAAGACATTCGCTATCCTTGATCTCATTCATTGAACTCTTTACCTTTCAAAAACTCCAACCACAATCAACGCCGTATATCTTTTGTAAAGATATTTCTTGTTACTAGCTAATCATGCTTATAACAGGACGTTATGAAGCCGTGTTCTTTTAACTACCGTCTATAGCCGTAAGTTAGGCATTCCAATTCTTCAATGAAACAGATTCAGTAGTAAATTAATGTGTTGTTCTGTATTCAGTGTATGTTGTGAAGAACTACGTAGCTGGGACGAACACAGCTCGCCAGCTCTCATCCGCAAAGCTTTCGTATAACGTCAGCATCAGCTGCAACGACACCATCGGTCAGGGCGACACTGGTGACCTCACGATTGACGTCATACCCAACGAGGGGCCCAGTCTTACCACAATCATTAATGGTTATTTTTCACGATAGTAGCTTTGAATTGATTTGAATAAAAGCACAGATAAATTATTGTACTCATCGTATGCTCACGTAGTTCTTCTAAATGATATCTATTAAATACTACACGATAATATAATGGACATAAACATAGACTTATTGTTTTAGTTACAATAAGACGTCTCTTAATAAATAATACAAATGTTTTGACAATACACTGAAAAAGATGATGTGGTAAAAATGATAATACCATAGTCGTCTTACCAAAGAAAACCGGTCGCTTGTTGTTATTTTATACAAATAGCATATGTATTCTAAATGTATACAGAATTAGTTGTGCCAATGGATTTGTAATGTCATCGTCATAGGTCAACGCATTCTGAATGCGCGATCATCCTTTTGCATAGTCCTCAATACGTTCTCAAATTAATCAAACCAATGATATTATATTCATTCCAATAGTGTTGTTTGTTGCACGCGTTGCTTTGTATTGTATAGGCTTAGTCATTTGGTCACTTGCCTTAAATAAAAGACTAGCTTTTGTTTACAAGCTAACTTTCCTGATAATATTTCTGGGGTTCAAATGCAATTTACTTTTATTTGAGCCTCGCTCTAGTAAAACAGTGCAGTGAGCACATGCTAATCACTGACGACACATTCCGCTTTAATAGTATTTTGAGTTTTCATGTCATAAATACTGATCTGCTATCCCTAGCTTTCTCCTTTCCAAGGGGAATTAAATCATCCGGAATTTTAACTGGGAATCGGCCACCTCAATACCGTAATACAAGCCAGGTTAAACATAGTGCAATGCAACCTAGGCAAAAATCGGTAACCAACCCTCACTATTCTTTCCGGATTGATCAGGTGTATACGTGTCTTTTACGGCTTTGAATTGAAAATTGTTTTTCGATTTATTTCATTTGGTTGATTGGGGTTTTTAACCAGGTTTTCCGAAGGAAAAAACTGGTTATTAGATTGGCGAATGCGGGCGGGCTGGCTGGCTGGCTGGCTGGCTGGCTGGCTGGCTGGCTGGCTGGCTGGCTGGCTGGCGGGCTGGCGGGCGGGCGGAACAAGCTTGTCCGGGCCATAACTATGTCGTTCATTGTCAGATTTTAAAATCATTTGGCACATTTGTTCACCATCATTGGACGGTGTGTCGCGCGAAATAATTACGTCGATATCTCCAAGGTCAAGGTCACACTTTGAGTTCAAAGGTCAAAAATGGCCATAAATGAGCTTGTCCTGGCCATAACTATGTCATTCATTGTGAGATTTTAAAATCATTTGGCACATTTGTTCACCATCATGGGACGGTGTGTCGCACGAAAGAATCACGTCAATATCTCCAATGTCAAGGTCGCCACGACTAAAAATAGATTTTTTTTAAAACAAACTTACAAAGGGGGTTAATTTTGTTTGTTCATTTCAAAAATTCAGTTTGAGTTTTCTCCCTTTATCACTTTTTTTTTCACAATGAAAACCTGGTTTTGTGACAATTTTGTCCCTTGTTAATAGATAAATTGTGTTATTTATTATTTTACTTCTTATTCGGATTATTTTGTGTGAATTTAATAGAGTTTTCTTTCATTTGTAAAGGTAAGCCATGCTTGCTTTTATCGAACAATGGTTTATTTCTACCATGCTGGGTGTTTTCAGGCGCAAACGACCACGTGCAAAACGTGATCTTCTAATACATTTCTAGAACGTGCAAAGCATGTTCTTCTATTGTGTTACGAGATCGTGCAAAAAAAAGCGCGTTCTTCTATTGACAGATTGTTTATCATTTGCCATTGTGTGCAATAATGATTTTAACGTTCCGTATGACAATCTAATTGATCCTCATTTTATTTTTCATCTGTTTTGAATTTAACGTTTGTTTAATTTATGATCTACGGCAGTGTTATAATATGTACAATTGATTTTCTCTTTTATAATAATAACTGAGAGAATGTTTATTATTTTCATTATTGTCAAATAATGATTTTATGTGCCGGAGGATAATCTGGTCTGTGACCAGTTTATTGTTGAATATGTTTTGCTCTTGTTTTTATATAATCGACTAAATGATGGTCGCAGATACAAGCGTTGATAAATACCCGGTGACTTCGCAGACCATGGATGACAAGTTGCAGCATTAGTCACTGGGAAACGGGCAAGATGGCGACCGTACTGAGATTATAAAGTTAAACAGTCGGTCAACATCAGACCATATAGCGTCCCCATACGCCGGTCTTTGCCCGAGGGCATAGGTCAAGGACATCGACCAATGTCTGACCATATGGCAGCCGCCATACTTTGGTCATCATCCGGTGACAACACTGGTCATGATATGACCGGTACGTCACCGAGGACGTTGATCACGGACCTTTGGCTCTGCATTGATCGACGTCTGACCGGCCGGTCCGGTCACCTCCGGTCCGGTCAACGTTCATCAACTTTCAACGGTCAGGTCCGGTCACCGGTCCGGTCCGGTCATCACCGGTCCGGTCTGGTCACCGGTCATCACCGGTCCGGTCACCGGTCCGGTCACCGGTCTGGTCCGGTCCGGTCAACGGTCCGGTTACCGTTCATCACCGGTCCGGTCACCGTTCATCACCGGTCCGGTCCGGTCCGGTCATCACTTGTCACCGTGCACCGGTCCGTTCACCGGTCCGGTTACCGTTCATCACCGGTCCGGTCACCGTTCATCACCGGTCCGGTCCGGTCATCACTTGTCACCGTGTACTGGTCCGTTCACCGGTCAACGGTCAGAAGAAGAAGTTTTTCTTCATCATCGGATTATTGTGGTTATTGTTGCTGTTGTTGCTGTTGTTGTTGTACTATTCTTCTTCTTCATCGTCGAAGGACTCATCATCGTCAACGATCTGTCACCATAGAAACAACAGAATAGACATCGGACACGCCTCTCCTTCACTGAGCACAACAGGATAATCATCGAACACACGTCTCTTTAATTGAGCAGTTCTCGGCTTCGATACGCACGTATGCGATCACGTCAACGTTCACGGAGACAATAATGTAGGAGACCTTATTTCCAGCGTAGCCGAACAACATTTCGGCATCGCAGGTATATGGGACGTCGCCACTCCTCACGTAGGCGTTAATGTACCTACTGGTCATATCGACGATCTCCATTTTATTGCTTTACGGAATATCATGTCTCCATTCCACGTGTGTTGGTTCCCTTATGGCATCCACACATGTTGCAGTCACCGAACCGTGCTTGTTTCGGTTACGTACTAGTACGTTTAACTTTCAGGCTTCGGGATTAGGTGTTCATTACTCCACTACGACTACAATGGACACTTTTTGCCTATTAATACTGATAATCTACCGTTGTTTTCCGGTTTACATTATCAGATGACTTCGTGGATGGTCATTCTTCTGCACCAGATTTTTCATTCTGACGCAGTTATATTATACCGGTCCGATCACCGGACATCGGTAACCATTCACCAGTCATATCACCGGTCAGAATAAGAAGTCGTTCATCATCATCGGATTATTTTTCCTCCTCTTCTTCGTTATCATCATAGGATTATTCTTCCTCCTCTTCTTCATCATCGAATGAATCTTCGTCGTCTGCTTTAATGATGTCTCGTCGTCATCGGATTGGATTTTTGTTACGCCCTTCTATTCCGAGCAGTTCTCGACATTGATATCAAACCATATGGATTCAACCATATGTCGGTCTTTAACCTGTAACGTCACCGGCCATATTATGACTGGTCCGTTCACCTGGCTACAGTTACCGGTCATCGACCAGTCCGGTTCGGTCACCAGTTACCAATCACCGTTATTACACTGTGTTTTCATCGGTCAATTTTATTGTATCACGGGTATCTTCTACATCACCTAGTTGTATACAAACGGCTATGATTGTAATGAATACAATATTTTATGGATTCAACAATCTACATGACATTTTGTGTTTTTCAATACTGATGTTCTACTGGCGAGTGTTGGTTACCAAATCATCTCCGCTGACTTGGTCTATGGTTGATTTTCCTGACCAGCTATCCATTCGGGTGCTGTTTATGAACTACTTATACTAGAAGATTATGATATACCTATATCTGTTATTTCTACTTCTACCTCAACCGGCTACATGCAGACTACTGGTCTTGCAGATGGTTCGGCTGAAGCGGGCTCGGAGTCTAGCATTGAGGTTGAACATTACTATTTGACCTCTATTAATTTATGTTCGAGACCCAAGGGATGAATTGTTTTAACCGCCTTTACCTGTCGGCTACAGACTTTGCAGTCACTGTCACAGAATAGTTTGGACACATACGTGACTCTAGCAGGATTAGCAAAACGACATTTCGTGTCGACTTCTGCTTTTTTATTGCCTCTACGACAGTGCACATTTTCAAGTTACTGGAATCAACAAGATTTCTGACATTATCATACTTTCGCTTCATATGCCAGTTGTTTCTACTACTATCTCAGTTTTGGTTACTCCATGTTGGAGAATTAATAACTAAAAGAGTTGTGATACATAGGATTACCTACCAGATTGACCGCATGGCGGCCACAGTATTGTAGATGGCTTGGGAGCAATTGAACTCAGATCTTAGATGCTAAGGATTTGGAGGTACCTCATCTTCTCTTTTCATCTTCAAGATTCCCTTGTTGGAGACAATTTTATTAGAAACAACAACTTTTCCCTACATAAGTTCTTCTTCTATTACACTTCTGGCCATAACATGCCGACTTCCTATAACTGGTCGTATTCATTTCGTAATTCGTCTGGTTAGGAGTCTTGAAGTAAATGGATTAATCAAGCTAGATTTGAAGACTTCCAAGCATTCTACCGGCAAGGGGGGGCCTCTTTCAGGTTATTCCTAGGGTTTTCACCCTTTTCTGCCACCACACCTCCGATGCCGGTGGTACCACTTTCAGTCATATTCCGTACTTCGCAAATCGATGACTTCACGACCTTTATTCTCCGGGATTTTAAAGGTGCCTTTTATTGGTTCAAGAAAGAGGCTACTGTAGATAGGTCATAAACCTATAGGTGTTAAACACTTTCCTATTCTACCAATTTTCAAGTCTGTTGGGAGTGGGAAAGTTCGGCTTGCCGTGTTTTCTTTCCCCACCCATCATTGACTAATGGTTCCGGCCACCGGTTGGTATTACTGGCCCGGTAACCGGTCTTTCTGCTGCGACGTCTCTTCGTACGTCCGTTTCAGCTTTATTTTTAAGGTTATTGGAATTAATCTCAGGATTATTCAATGACACAAATTTCCATCTTTTTGTCATTATTTCGCACGATTGAGTAGAATATTATCTTGGCAAGAGTATTGTTTCTTCTACAACAATTTTCCTTACATCTTATACTGATGTTAGCATGGAAGGTTATGGATGATCACCTAGAACCACTTATCCTGATATTTTCAATTATGAGATATCCTAATGAATATCACCTGCACATCAACATCTTGAAAAGCGAGCATTCTTTTTAGCTGTTTTTCATTTGCAACACTTTTTCAATGCTCCTTTGTGATGGTTTCAACTAACACACATCGGTCGTAGTTTACTTCCAGACACGGAGGTGAACATTTTATCACTCTTTGTGTCTTGGAACCAGGAACTTTTTCGTTTTTTTTGCAAGAACATCAATTTTTCTCTATCGTCTTACACATACCAGGTCGTCTCAACGCCCTGTTGGACGTTTTGTCTTGCAGTTCTTTCTGTCGAATTAGTTTTCCGTTGGGTTTAAATGAAATATGATTTGCGCATGCGCGGCAGCGTTTTTGCTAATGGCGTCGATGTAGATGCAAAGTAAATCGAGAAACGTTGTCTCTCATCTAACGCTAGTAATGAGCGATATGCGATCGTAGATCGCAGTGTAAATGCTGAACAACGTCAATACACTTCATAGAAATCGATCTAGCAGTGTGTGCGATTGTTATACATTCGTCCACTTGACATAAACTGGATACTTACATTTATTCTATTTTTGTTAGGAATATCTTGGTGAGTTTTTGCCATATTTTCAAATAAAAAAACCATGGGATTATAGTTCTACGACCTTTTTTAAGTCTCCTGTACAAGTATTTTCAGGAAACTTCTTCACAGGTCAAATATCATATCTCAGAGAGACATATTTTTATTGATCCAAACATGTGCCACTATATATATCTCTGGCCATTATTTAGTTATCGCTACAGAAAAACGTTTTTCTGTTTGAGTTTCAATCCTTGTTACTTTTGCAAGGATAGTTCCATCAGAACTGTATAAAGGTTCTATGGAAATTCTTTTTTGACTAGGTATTCGAGAGCATAGTTACCTTAATCTCTCTGCTGGATGCATAGAGGTTTTTCTCATCTTTTTCTTTGATAACAAGAAATGTTGTTCTTTTCTCCGTCAAAGGATAGAGATTATGCTTTCGTATACCTTGTTTTTTGTAAGTCATCACAACTCTGTGCTGTCTTACCTATTTTGGAACTGATCCATGCTATGGAACGTCAACACTATGTTTTTTGTTCCTTTACCTTCTTAAGCGGTTTTGGCTTGTGTTATTGGGTGGCTTAATGAGCTTCCTATGAACTTTTTTCATCAGTCTTATTAACAGTTCCAATAAAATTTTAAGACGGTTTTCCTTCTTATTATGGTTTTTACCATACGGAGAAGTGAAATTCATGCTTTTTCTGTTGAATACGACCAATTCCAGTTGGAACTTGGGTCTAATGTCGTCTTCACTTTGTTGTGTCAGCCAGGATTCCTTGCTTTATATCAAGTCCTCTATTTGGCTTCTAAAATCTTCAAGTTTCCAAGTTTTTCTTTAACTGGTAGACACGAATATGAGGATAAACTGCTATGGCCAATCGTGGCTTTGAAGTTCTATCACAGCAGTGTTAGTCCATTCGAGGTTCTCAAAAGACACTCTTCATTAACCTAAAAAGGGGGATGTGTCTGCGGCTTCTATTTGTCGGGGTTAGACCTCGAATAAGGAAGGTTATTCTTATCTCTATCTAAGGATTCATTCCTCTTTTAGGATCTGACCGCATGAATTAAGAGCTCTGTCTATTTTGTGGGCATATATTAATCACATCCCACTTTTTTACGTGCTCTAAGCTGTTTTCTGGAGGAATCCGACCACCTTTTTATCTTCGTTTTCTGAAGTGCCAACAATACAATTTGTATATGTTTAGTCTTGCTGTGGTTTCACTAACGGTTGTGTCTTCTTTACGACATAGACATATTTACTTTGTCAGAGAAGTCATAATTAATACCGTTTTAACGAAGATTACCTGATAACCCGTGTATTGGGTTTTGCTATCATTAGCTAATAACCCTGTGTATGGGTTCTACTGAGATGGGAAAATATATACGAACCTTCCCACCATAGCTGCAAAATCAGCTAGGGATAGCAGGTCAGTAGTTATGACATTAAAACATTTTTTGTTAGTAAAATTCATTTTAAATATTTAATACTTACCTGCTATCGGTAAGTCCCACCTCCACCCCGCTATTCGATTAATAATTTTGTATATATATATATTGAAAGAATATATAGGGTTGGTTACCGATTTTTGCCTAGGTTGCATTGCACTATGTTTAACCTGGCCTGTATTACGGTATTGAGGTGGCCGATTCCCAGTTTAAATTCCGGATGATTTAATTCCCTTTGGAAAGGAGAAAGCTAGGGATAGCAGGTAAGTATTAAATAATTAAAATGAATTTTTACTTTTAAAAAATCGTTTGAAGGTAGTCTCTTCTTATGGAAAATCCAGTTTAGGCAGAAAGTGTATTCCCTCATTAGACTGTGCGGGCTGCACATGTTAATCTGAGGAAAAAAAATACGCACATGCATTAGACCCGTTTTCCCAGAACGAGGCTCATTTTCTAGGCACGGAACCCTGGCATGTTGACCAGTCGGTGATGTTCAAAGGAGCCGTGCTCTGGACGGAGTCGGCCAAGGACCCCGAGGGCGATGCTCTGACGTACACGTGCACTGTGAACAGCAGCAACAACCCACTTACATGCGCCGTGGGTAGGTTACGCACAATGTCAGTAGTGTTGTTACTGTAATTATCAAACATCAGTTCAAACTTGTTTGTCTGATAACAGTTGCTTTTTTAGAACTGGATGTGAACTGGGGTTTTTCCGCTGGTATGCATTGATTAATATACATCTTGCCTAAATCCATGCTCTAACATAAATTCCCCCAATCTTTTGTCAGTATGTGAAAATTCATGTGACATGGGATCATATTAACTCTAAAATACGTTTTTTAATACATGCAGAATAGTTGAGTTCCGATAAAAGTCTTTCACTCATGTTAACAATCCATGATATTTGGATATTTACAATCCATGATATTTGGATGTTTACAATCCATGATATTTGGATATTTACAATCCATGATATTTGGATATTTACAATCCTTTCTATTTGGATAATTACAATCCATAATATTTGGATATTTACAATCCATGATATTTGGATATTTACAATCCATACTATTTGGATATTTACAATTCATAACATTTGGATATTTACAATCCATAATATTTGGATATTTACATCCATGATATTTGGATATTTACAATCCATGATATTATGATATTTACATCCATGATATTTGGATATTTACATCCATGATATTTGGATATTTACATCCATGATATTTCGATATTTACATTCATGATATTTGGATATTTACATCCATGATATTTGGATATTTACAATCCATAATATTTTGATATTTACAATCCATAATATTTGGATATTTACATCCATGATATTTGGATATTTACATCCATGATATTTGGATAGATGGCTAATGTTAGTACAAATGCGTTTAATAAATTTTAAGCATATTATATTAGCTCTGGTCTAAATTTCGTTGTTTGTAGACTACTGTTGTCATAGAACAAACCGTTTAAAATTTCTTAAAATGGTTGACCGTATAGAATAACGCACTTGTTGGTTTAGTTTGTGTTTTTAATAGCGACATGCACTTTTAAAATAGTTTGTGTATCTGTATAATAACACGGTCTTAAATTTTGATAAACACTTAGTTGATGGTGTTACTAATTCAAACCTTGTGGTTTTATGTTAAATGTAATTAAGCAATTGTACTCATCAAATCTTGTTTATTTGTCTTTTCCCTTTTCTAAAATTAACCAACTATTATATCGGACTGTCTTACCGAGCAATACACTACCGATTTGATATTGTAAGCATATACGGAACATTCAATTATTTCTATTTGGCTTCTAGACAAAAACACGTTATCAATAAAGATGCGGCGGAACGTGAGTATCGGAAGGGAAAACGACAAAGTGTTTTCTATCGACGTGTGTGTTGGCGACGAAAAGCACGTCAATCATAGCTGTGGAACTCTTACTATACTATTTACAGGTACGTATACATAGTTAGACATTTTATAAATCGATGACTGGTTGTTACACTGAAGTAACATCCTAATATTTTCTAGTAGATACGTCAGTTTTACGTTCAATCGTATACTCAAGTATAAAGCGACACTGATAAATGTGTATATTTTAAAGTTCCACACCCATACATCTTAAATGTATAGGTGTTGCATACATATGTTCATAGCGGTTGAAAGCATCAGTCAAACATAGAACACTACATACAAAATATGTTCGTGCACATAGCGCATCGTGAAACAAAGTTTTAAGCAATAACGTCAAATTGGTATATCCTCCTTTTATTTAAAAGCACAGTTATTGACACATATGCCCTATCATATAGTATATATTTACAACATGAATTGTAGCGTTAATTGATGTTGTCATAAAAAAACAAAATATAATCACTGTAAAGAAGGAAAGAAACGCTATATGACTTCCAATGGAAAATATATTAAAACATAATACCATTGGGCTGTAAACAAGACAACCTTACGATTCCAAAAGCATAAATATCATTTATATATTCAAATGTTATACCGATATGACGCTATACAATGACATACTCATTATAATAACCCCGTTCTTTGAAAACTTGGCTTAATGCATGTGCTTATAGTGGCGTCCCAGATCAGCCCGTGCACTCCGCACAGGCTTATCAGGTACAACACTTTCCAACAAAATTAAAAATACCATTAACTATTTCAGTGCTGGAACCAAAGGGTTAAGCGCATGCATAAAGCCTAGTTCCCCCGACCGAGGCTAATATATAACTTGCTCACTTGGCAGTGTGATACTTATCAGACGATATACAATTGAGTCGCGTTCTGAGAAAACTGGGTTTAATGCATGTGCGTAAAGTGTCGTCCACACTTTCCGCTTTTATGATCGTTTCTGTTTAAAAAAAAGTCTCGTTTTGGCAAAAATCTAGTTAAGGCGGAAAGTGTCGTCCCTGATTAGCCTGTGCGGACTGCACAGGCTAATCCGGAACGACACTTTACGCAAATGCATTATGCCCAGTTTTCTCAGAACAGGACTCAATTATGCTTATATTTTATATCAAGCCAAGCACACGTACCCCTCCATAACCAATCTCCCTAACATCACCTTGGTGCCAGAGGATAAGGCAGTAGGATCCACGCTGTTCGAGCCCGTTGTCTTTGATTTGGACGTTCCCGTGGAGACCAAACAGTTCTCCATGAAAGTCGTACCGGCGTCGGCGTCTTCCTATTTTCTTTTGGATAAAACCAGTGAGTAAATTAGATTGAACCTATTTAGTTATGATATATTGCATCGAAAGCCTAAGGCTTATTGAAACACTCTCGAGTCCTTTTTCTGGGTAGAGCCAGTACTTGGTGTCTATTGGAGATCTGAAACTCTGAGATCGCCAACAGTTTGGATCGAACCCGCGACATCCCTGGCTATATTAGTAATTTATATCTTCTGAATACACCTGGTAAGTATTTAAGTGATTATTTATTTTGTCAAGAAATGGACTTGAAAATGACAGAATATATAGTATTCACGTGAAAACGGCTGTTAAACATGGTTCGTTATTGGTTTCATCATTATTTCTCTTTATTAACACAAGCTAAGAGCTCAGCAGATGTATGAAATAACTATTTAAAAAATAAACACTGTATAGAAAAAAATCATTTTACATGACATCGTTAAACATAGGGTATTAATACCCCGTTGTGGTAAAGCAAGTAGGGTACAAGATGTTGCGCATGCGTACGAACATGACGTCCAACGAGAGACAGAACGTAAAAGTTCGGTCCCTCGTTCAAAAGTTATACAGGAATCTTTCACGTTTTTTCCCTTTAATCTTTTCAGTTCAGTACAAATTCCTTTTCCCTTTCTGAAAACTATTTTGATATTCTAAGATGTAAACAGAATTCAACGACACAACGGTATCAAAGCTTTCAAATATTTATTCAACCTATTTACATGTGATGGGATAGTGTATTGGGTATCTCCTGTTTTCAGCCGGGTTTGTTACATTAGCGAAGGGTTTGGATTATGAGACAACATCGTCATATTCCCTATACATCGACGTTAAGGACCCATACCTATCGAGCCAGTCGTCTGGGCGTCTGATAATTAACGTCACTAACGTCAACGAACCAAACACGTTAACGGCAAAGAAAACAACAATTAGTTTTAAGGAAACGCGGGTGAGATGAAATGCTTATTTAGCATCTAGGTTGCATGTGTTGTATGAGTTTGATTTTATGCGCCCCAGACTGATAACTTTTACATTTGAAAATGCTTTTTAGCCGGATTTTTTTTCGAAAAAATCTCGGCTTATAGATTGATGTTGTCGGGCGGGCGGGGGGGGCGGGCGGGCGGGCGGGGTGGCGGCGTGCTCGAAAATGTTAAAGTTCTTATTTCATGGTATAACTTTGGTATGCTTGGACCTAGAGTCTTCAAACTTGACATGAAGGTTGGCCAGGATTAACAGATGACCACTGGTCATTTCAAGGTCATTCATTTGAAGGTCAAGGTCACTGTGACCTTCAATATAAAAAATGTTAAAGTTGTTATAACTTTGGTATGCTTGGACCTAGAGTCTTGAAACTTGACATGAAGGTTGGCCATAACTAGTTAGTAACCACTGGTCATTTCAAGGTCATTCATTTGAAGGTCAAGGTCACTGTGACCTTGAATGTAAAAATGTTAAAGTTCTTATTTCATGGTATAACTTTGGTATGCTTGGACCTAGAGTCTTCAAACTTGACATGAAGGTTGGCCAGGATTAACAGATGACCACTGGTCATTTCAAGGTCATTCATTTGAAGGTGAAGGTCACTGTGACCTTCAATATAAAAATGTTAAAGTTGTTATAACTTTGGTATGCTTGGACCTAGAGTCTTGAAACTTGACATGAAGGTTGGCCAGAACTAGTAAGTAACCACTGGACATTTCAAGGTCATTCATTTGAAGGTCAAGGTCACTGTGACCTTGAATGTAAAAATGTTAAAGTTGTTATAACTTTGGTATGCTTGGACCTAGAGTCTTGAAACTTGACATGAAGGTTGGCCAGAACTAGTAAGTAACCACTGGACATTTCAAGGTCATTCATTTGAAGGTCAAGGTCACTGTGACCTTGAATGTAAAAATGTTAAAGTTCTTATTTCATGTTATAACTTTGGTATGCTTGTACCTAGAGTCTTCAAACTTGAAATAAAGATTGGCCAGTACTAGAAGATGACCACTGGTCATTTCAATGTCATTCATTTGAAGGTCAAGGTCACTGTGACCTTAAATGTTATTGTTGTTCATGTATATGCATGCATTCAAAACATAACACAAGGTTTGCTCATGCCTTGAAAAGTACTTACATTTCATTTTGACCTTTGAACAATATTTCAGTAATTTAAGTATTGCATTGACAAAAACACGAAAGGTACTTTCCTGTCATTTAAATAAAAAATCCGGCTTCAATGCGGTCATCTCCGACCGCGGAACTCTTGTTAACCTGTTGGATTCCATTTACGTTAACAGTTTGAATAACAAACGACATAACAAAATCATATAGAGAATGTTCCATGAATCATAAGGAGTATGTCATTATGAAATTCCTTGCAATGGCTGTTTTTGCTTTTTATTTTTTTCTAATTACAAGTACCCATGTTTTTGAACATGTCTCATTGGTTACAGAAAGTTGGGACGTCGTTTAACTTTGGCCTCAGGTGTACGGATGCTGATGATTTTGACACGCAAACCTTTTCCATAAAAAGTGGAGCACACAAAGACTACTTCAGGTACTATTTTATATTTTATCTTCTTGAAAATATGTATGCTGGCTAAAACTTATTGCACACACAATGTTTCAGTGTCAGTATGCAATGCAAAAAATCAAAGCTTAAATTCAAAATTAAAACATTTGACCCATCTGCACTTCCGTAGTTATTGCTAATATTTATTTATATTTATAACAAACTCTTAAACAATATGATAAAATCATCTACACTATCACTTTCGATTGATAAATGAAGCTTATTATCACGAATTAGAACAGCTTTTCGCTGGAAATTCGATATCGAAAGTTTGAAGTAACTTAATATTTATCCCACTTTTACAGCGAATTCGGTTGATTAAAGCCCCGTTTATTAAATTTTATCTATAATCAACGACACATGCTACGTTGTTAAGCTACGTTGTAAACAAATGTAGTTCCTTGTATATAACAACTAAATGTTATATTGATGTTTTACAACTTTTAGATTTGCAATTCAACATGAATACAATTGTAATTAATAACGCACGACTCTTTGTCACAGAACGATATCCTGATTTTAAAAAATGATTCTTTGATCAGCGGTTATTTTTGGAACGCGGAGTAATACACTGACCTTGGTTAAATTACAGTCATTTTCAAAGTACGACAAACACTCATGAAAACGCGAAATTATCAAGTTAAACTAATTTTGTTTAAATAAAAAGGTTTACTGAATAACAAGTGAGATAAATAGAATAATAGGTTAGTGTTGATTATAGATCAGGTTTATCATGCTCGGCACGAAAACGAAAAATCACGAGCCTTGGCCTTGTTTTCTAAGCCTCGCATGATAAACCTGATCTATATTCAACACTAACCTATTATTCTCTATGTAAACGAACGATAGGTGGCAATGGAATCGACGTTACAATTTAAAAAAAAATAGCGCGATACATTGTATGCTGCGATACAGCGAGGTCCGAGAATAAAACGTACAAATGCTTGTTGAGCTCACGTTCCGGATTCCTAGGAGAGCGTTAAATAAATGGTCAATTATATTTGTAAATTTACTGCGCATTTTTATTTTTTATGAATTGAGATTGCGTGATTGCGAGTTATGTATCATTGTGCTTTTATGAACGTCTTACGTAGTGGCAGTCCAATTTAAAGTACAGAACATCGTTCAATAATAGCCAATAATTTTTTTATATAAGTCTCGATATTCGACAAATTGTTATCAATATTACTTTAGTGGCATCTGCGAAGCAAGAATACACTAGTTGCCTTTCTACTGGTAAATATAGTCAATTATGTGATTTTAGCATGTATACCTTTTTTAGAATTCGTTTACACGTTATTTTCCGTAAATTACCAATATTTAGGTCAAAGATACTGAAAACCTTGGTAAAAACAGCCTTTTATTCTCATCACAGATATTTATGTTTGAGTTTCTGTCCAATTTATTTTTTCTGACGGTCTTCGACAAATCTCGAATTCGTGATGTTATCACAGTGTATACCGAACAATCTTGGGTCCGAGAGTTACATAAATGATCATTTTGCAATCGTGCATTATTTTAGGGCGAAACTGACATCTTCATTTTTACTACAACGCCGCTTGTCTTTTTTAAACAACGTTTCTTGGTTATAATTAAATCAATCACAATACGAGGTCATTTCGTGCCTGACGCTGAATTATGTGACGACCCGGCCTGCGTCTCAGCACTCCTACCTAATTAACTATTTGACACACAAAGTTTGGACGAATTTTAACTTTAAGCTGCAATTTCTAGCTATTTGCTGTTTGTTTAATATAAGATATATTTAATTTTGTTGTGATCCTATGTTGTGTGTGTGTGGGGGGGGGGGGGGGATCTTGAGTACCCCACATGTCCGGTATGGTGACCACTAACCAAACTCACATGCTTTTTACTAGGATGGACAGCTCAAGTCCTCTCATATACCTAACAAAATCATGGGATCTGGACGACACGACGGTGAACCTGCCTACAAGTACCATGCTGGTGGTGCAGTGCGAGGACTCCGTGGGCCTCACTTCCGCCGTGTACCTCAACTTTCTGATTGAGGACGTCAATGATCACAAACCGGAGTTTGCTTACACTCTCCCGCCTGGTCAGAATGACTTAAAATTTAAAGTAAGATTTGTTTGAATCTGTATTCCTCGACAGTCGGCAAGTTGAATATCATTTAATGTATTACAAATACTCGTCTCAGGTTAGTCATGTAATTAAACTTCCATATATTCATTTGCATCAAAATTGTGTCATTTGATCTGAATTCAGCTTGCTTCCAACGCCTCCTTGTCGACATCCTTGCTGACGCTCAGTGCCACGGACCCAAACATTTCGTTCGGCATATTGGGTAACGGCCTCGGTAGAAAGTACTTCCGGATGGAGAAGCGTGTTTCCAGGAAGCGCGCGACATCGACAACTGCGGAGCTGAAGTTGCGACAACCATTAGACTTCAGCAACACGAAAACATTCAGCTTTTATGTAAAGGTACTGTGTTGTTTTAGTGGGACCAGAGCTCCAAATAAGGATTTAGTCTTAAGGGTATTTCACCCCCTGATATTATTGTTAATGCGTATTTTACTCCATTGTTTCAGCCATAAAGGGTTAGGAATATTTAGGGGTATTTTACATTTCCATAGAAAACGGAAAAAGTAAATGGCGTGTTCAATCTAGAAATAGTTTCATTATTTGTTATTTATATTATTAAATGCAAACAGAATATATTTAAAATGACGATATGAACAGACTTTCTTTAAAAATACTCCCGCAGAATGCTTTAAACGTCCCTTTTTGATCCACAAACATGATGGGCTGCTATTTTTATTACAAGCCTATTTTGACTGACTTACTTTTGATTCAAAGTTTAACTTACATTAAAAACTTAACTGGATTATTGGTTAAACCGGTTACGCACTTTCATCGATTTAAAATACGTACCCAGATTTGTAAAGCGTTTTGTTACGTACTGGGCTGATTTTTAATGCGTTTTTTTATTTTTTCAATGCGTAAATACGCAGATACGCCTCTTATCTGGAGCTCTGAGTGGAACCCTATCTTTTTATCTCTTCGAATGAAACGGTCAGGGAATATGACTTTTTAATATGCCATTTGATGTGGATCTTCGAGTAGAGCTATAAAATTAAATACTTTACATATACATCTTGTTAGACAAAAAAGATATCTTACGACAATCAATACCTCGTACACAACTCTCGTATTATACAACTCATATTCCAACAGATCAGTGACGGTGGAACGCCCCCTCAGTTCAGTGCGTTAGAAATAACCGTCGAATACAGCCCCGACCCACACGTTCCAAAAGCGGCGGACATCTCCAAATGCCTAACGTGCTCGAAATCCGGTCAGAGCTTGATAGCGGTGTTGGCAGTCGAGTGTGCCATTGCGCTTGGCCTCATCGTGCACGGGCTCTTCGCCACAGGGATCATTGGTTCTTCAGATAAAATGTATGACTGTGTTTTTATCAGTGAAGTCTTGCGGGTTTTACATTATTTTCAAGTAAGATATAAAATCGATAATACAAACTGCCAAAACGTTGAAAACGCGACGTCCCTTTGTGGAGTTATCGCGTTTTTATTTCTTTTCTTATACGCTGCTATTATGATAAGTGCTGATAATGTTCAGGCATATTCCACATTACATATCATCAAAGCAATGTAGATTCTTATTTAAACACGAAGACAACCTTTTACCTGTAATATGATTGTCTTGATATATACAGTGTGAACACACTGATTACAGTTACGCTAGCGACAAAGCGTTCCTATTTATCCAACACGGAATACTTTTTACGTTTTGTTTTAGACTGAATACCTGAAGACACGTAAATGCATTTTTTACTAACGTTTATTAAAACTGTTTCCTATAGCTTTCGTGTTTTGTTTTTGGTTGTTTATTGTTATTTTGTGTTTTGTGTGTGAGAGGGGGATAATTGTTGCCTTCATGTTGACCAGTGTCTTACTCGCAGAGACAATGCCTATTACAACCAATATGCATTTCAATAAAGTGTTTTTATCTTTAACATTTGCTAGACGGCCTATAACTACCAATACTCCTGGGAACATGCGATACATAAACAACAAGAATCGTGTTACTCAAATTGGAAACATAACAAAGGAAGCACATCGTTTGAAAATTCAAGTGACGGCGATAGCGTCGACAAAGAAGATGGCACTAACTGAGTTGGACAGCAACAGCGACAGCAGTTCCTCATCTGAGAGTGAGAACGATCAGGCCGTGCATGTTAACAGAAGGTTTGCAATCGCTTTTTGTCAAGTTATTTATTTCATTGTCCCATGTAATTGTTTGGTTAATATAGTTGCATATTTTTCTAAATTAATCAGCTTAACAGATACCGTTTATCGCCGCCATTTTGTCCGACCAACAGAGAGTGCCGTAGTAACGGAATCAGCATTGTATGTAAATCAAAGCGCCGACGACGTTGTAAGACGGTTGGTAAGATACTGGGACGTTCCTGCTAAAGTAAATGATAAAGGAAGAGTTGACTGAATGAAAATCTAAAAGACTATCAAAACGGAAATTTTGTTTGAAGAATAATTACAAATAAATGAAACAAGAAGTGATGAAATAGTGCAAAAGATCCTATCGGAAAATCATAAACACGTAGCAAGAGAGCGTGAAATGTTTAATCCTTATTCAAAGTATTCAAATAATTTCAGATAAAATGCAACATAATTTGCAGGTTAATATTTAAATATTTTACTTTTATCCCCCTCCCCCTCGCCGCATAAAATCGCAAGGTAAATGTTTGCCGTCACAGATGTAAACAATATAACAGCCAAAAAAAACTCGTATGTCTTCAATTTATTAATAAATACATTGAAAAGTATGTTATCACAACTTCAACAACGACGAGCTTCACATTGCTAAAACACATAACTAAGTATGCAAAAAGAAAGCTAAAATGTTAGGAACATTTTAAGTGGAATTATAGCATCTATGGAACAAGTTGTGGAACAACATTAGTTTAATCAAACCCCTACCATGTTTTTAAGAAAATCGTTAACAGATTTTGGCTTTTTAGCTCACCTGAGCACAACGTGCTCATGGTGAGCTTTTGTGATCGCCTTTTGTCCGTCGTCCGTCGTATGTCGTGCGTCGTGCGACGTCAACATTTGCTTTGTGAACACTCTAGAGGCCACATTTATTGTCTGATCTTCATGAAATTTGGTCAGAACATTTGGCCTATTGATCCCTCGACTGAGTTCGAAACTGGGTCATGCTGGGTCAAAAACTAGGTCACTAGGTCAAAAAAAGAAAAACCTTGTGAACACTGTAGAAGTCACATTTGATGCCCAATCTTCATGTAACTTTGTCAAAATGTTTGTCTAAAAGATATGTTGGTTGAGTTAAAAAATGGTTCCGGTCCGTTGAAAACATGGCCGCCATGGGGCGGGGCAGTATTCCTTATATGGCTATAGAGAAACCTTGTGAAAACTCTAGAAGTCACAATTTTTGCCCAATCATCATGAAACTTGGTCAAAACATTGGTTTCATTGATATCTCGAACAAGTTTGAAAATGGTCCAGATCGGTGAAAAAACATGGCCGCCAGGGGGCGGGGCAGTTTTCCTTATATGGCTATATTAAAACCTTGTTAACACTCTAGAGGCCACATTTATTGTCCAATCTTCATGGCATTTGTTCAGAAGATTGGTCTGTATGATTTCTTGGATGAATTTGAAAATGGTTACGTTTGCTTGAAAAACGTGGCTGCCAAGTGGCGGGGCATTTTTCCTAATATGGCTATATATGGCTATAGTAAAACCTTGTGAACACTCTAGAGGCCACATTTATTGTCCAATCTTCATGAAATATGGTCAGAAGATTGGTCTCAATGATATCTTGGATTAGTTCGAAACTGAAATGATTACGTTTTCTTGAAGAACATGGCTGCCAAGTGGCGGGGCATTTTTCCTTATATGGCTATATATGGCTATAGTAAAATCTTGTTAACACTCTAGAGGCCACATTGATTGTCCGATCTTCCTGAAACTTGGCCAGAAGATTAATCCCAATAATATTGTGGACGAGTTTAAAAATGATGCTGGTTGGTTGAAAAACATGACCGCCAGGGGGCGGGGCATTTTTCCTTATATGGCTATAGTAAAACCTTGTTAACACTCTAGAGGTCACATTTATTTTCCGATCATCATGAAACTTGCTCAGAAGATTTGTCCCAATAATATCTTGGATGAGTTCAAAAATGGTAACCTTTGCTTGAAAAACATAGCTGCCACGGGGCGGGGCATTTTCCTTATATGGCTATATATGGCTATAGTAAAATCTTGTTAACACTCTAGAGGCCACATTCATTGTCCGATCTTTAGGAAACTTGGTCTGAAGATTTATCCCATTAATATCTTTGACGAGTTCGAAAATGATGCCGGTTGGTTGAAAAACATGGCCGCCAAGGGCGGGGCATTTTTTCTTATATGACTATGGTAAAACCTTGTCAACACTCTAGTTATGTTAAAAGTGCTGCTTTAATGTATTCTTACAATGAAAACAGTGTTAAGTAAATATCCTTCCTATTTTGCATATTAAACTTGCAATAATGTATAGATTCTTAAAATAAAATATCACCATTGATTCATAACGTCTGTATTTCTTAAAATTTAATCAAGTTGCCCAATCTTCATGAAATTTGGTCAGAACATTTGTTTCATGTTTAGTAAAGTTTGGTTTTATTATGTCATTATTATGTACCATTAACTGTTTTATTTAATGTTTCATTACACTGAATTTTTATAATTAACAACTGTTTTAGTCATTATTACTTATGGTAAGCCTATCAACTAAGAGCTAGCTGAAAGAAAGACAACATGTACACAATTTTGCAGTATCTATCTCCCTTGTTTAACCTGCTGAGTCATATTCCCCAATCTATTTTTAGTTCTGCTCTAGAATTTGTTAGACCCCAGATATTGATCATTGCAGTGTGTAACTATTTACCACTCAGCTTACTGACCCTCTCACTGTGCTGGATGCCAGATGTTAATATCAGTGGTCAGTAATAAAAGCTGGTTGAACTGTTTAATATATTTTATTTCACAGTGGGAGTATTTAATGCATGTTTTTAACAATTAACAAAAAAAAATATGTAATTTAAATGGGAACTTCATATCAAAACAAGATTCCAAAATGATTCACTCTATATAATCATATTTAAGATATGTTAACAAATATCACATGGATACTCTATGAAAACAATAAAGAAATAATTTCAATTAAAAGTTTCTGGAGATAAAAAGCAGAATCAGAATAACCTTCAAAGTCAAGATTTACCTTTCTAATTTGCCGAGTTGATTTATCAAGATTAATCATTTTCAGGCTTTATGTATTTAAACGATGTCAGAAAATTGAAAATAAAACGGTAATGAATGATACACAATATTAATATAATGAAATATAAAATTGATACATTTTCATATTTCTAAATTGTTTAGTGTAAAACAGCCTACTGTTGAATAATATGTTTATAAAATGATTCAAGTAAACGGCAATACCATTACTTAATTGAATTACAACCAGTCAGCAGAGTCATCCTGACCGGAAATAAGCGATTGTGGAATAAATATTTCCGCATTACATAAGTGCTCACAAAGTTACATAACTCGTAACCATCCCGTGACGAGTTCACTTGCGTAAGTAAACGAGACCGCACTACCACACCTGGATACTACAGTTGAGTTCGAAAATGGTTTGGATCTATAAAAAACATGGCCGCCAGGGGGGGTCTTTTTCCTTATATTTGTATAGAAAAAAGCTTGTGAACACTCAAGAAGTCACATTTTTTTGCTTAATCACCATAAAAGTTTGTAAAAACATTTGTTATGTGGATGTCTCGGACGAGTTTGAAAATGGTCGTGATAAGTGGAAAAACATGGGCACCAGGCAGTGGACAGTTTTCTTTATATGTATATAGTGAAAACATGTAAACAGTCTAGAAGACATTATCTTCATGAAATTTGGACATATCTTGGAAGAGTTCAAAAATGGTTCAGCTCTGTTAAAAAAAACATGGCCGCCAGAGGGCCATTTGTTGTTCATTTTTCATGAAACTTGGTTAGAACATTTGTTTCATTGATATTTTGGGCTGTAAAGAACAGGTCATTTCTTTTTATCTCAGGTGAGCGACTTTGAACCTTTCAGGCCCTCTTGTTTTCAAACGTTATAACATATGCTTACAAATCATTACTGTTTTGAATAGTCTTAATTATTTTTATATTAAGAAAAACAGTTGAACACAAACAATCTGATGCCACCGGGATTCAAACCCGTATCCTCTGGGACCGTAAGCGAATGCGCTACCACTGCGCCACGAAAACTTTATTGCAGTGCCGCCAAACATTACTCCTATACTAAACGTTAACTTTATCTCTCAGCAAACATTCGGGCATTTTCGGACCGCAATAATAAGCACCTGACTGTTTAGTTTAAACCTATTTATTTTAGCTCGAATGCATCGAAAGCCTTTGGCTTATAGAAACACTCTCGAGTCCGTTTCCTGAGTCTATAACCAGTACTTGGTGTCTTTGGGGAAGATCTAGAGAACGCTCCCAGATTGGCGATCGAACCTGTGACCTCCCGATCGCCAGGCGGACACCTTATTCATTACGCCACGGCGATCACTTGACACGGCACCTGACTGCAATATGTGTTTCTGATTTTCAGCTCTTTACACTTTTTCCATACTGCCAACTGACTAAAAGCAGATCGATTACATGTATTATGCAACTGCTTAATTGACACTGGTCATGTGCAACATATTGGAGTGTGCGCTTTTTTTCTAGGTTAGGACAATACATAATATTAAGGTCCGATATGATAGTAGGAAACTAGGTGTAGCTTAATTTGAGGAATGTAAAATAAAATAATCAACATGGTTCTTCGCTTTTATATCTCACGTCCCGCACTTTGTCTTCTATAGATGTTAGAAACAGCCGTCGTGTTGTGTACTTTCAGCATGTCACTTAATATAAGCATTAATTTGAAAATGTTGTTAATCGATTTTCTCGGAATAGAGTTTAACAATAACGTCTTTTGACAGACGAGACAATGTCGCAAAATCTGGCTTCTTTGCGACTTCACGCCTGAACAGGTATGCTGCAAAAGTGTCTTCCGATTCGGGGTTTCCTGCACCAGTTTATGACCGTCAGATAAAGTTACCACATACCGGGTCATCGTTGCGGACACACCCGGCCCACATTCTTTCTAAGAGTGGTATATCTAGCAGGGACGCTGCCGGAAGTGAAAGGTATGGCAGGAAAATGTCATCATCGGCATCATACTTACATGAGATGTTTGGAATGGTGATCGATTTATGTGTAAACGTTTTTTTCCATTTAATGTATTTAAGCATAAAACAATATTGTGTGTGGTAGGTATCACGAGCTTTTACTAGTTTTAATTGTTTCAATCTCTACCATATGTAGTGGATAATTATAAATAGTGGACATGGTACCGGTTTCGTTCTATATAGGTATTCATTCAGGTGGTACGAAACCGACGCAATTAATGCCTCATTATTGGCGTTTTAGTTACATCAAGGTATGCACTTTATGTGAAAGTTGTTGTATGCTTTAACTTACTGGTGTCAGTGACTTAACGAAGAAAAGTAAGCTAAAAGCGTTCATACCACATTTAGAATGTAGTTTAATATTTCCTGTGAATGCGTACTCTACACTTATTGTACTTATGGACCCAAGCGCAAACAATATTAGATTAATTGAATATCGCTTAACAAAATACAACTCTCTGAAACCCAATATTATTGATGAATCACTCGGTTTTATTCTTAACTACATTACAGACAAACGGGTGGTGTATTTACAATCGCTAATCCGGCCAATGCACCCCGCAGCGGAGCGTCGACGGGATTGCCTTCGGGGATTTATGCTGGCGGCAGCGGTGTGTCAACGGGCTTGCCTGGCGGGATCTATGTTGGCTCGCACAAAAATGGGGACCGTTCATAAACACTATCCTGAATGACATATAACATGCTGTGAAAAGTTCGTTTAGACAGTGTTTACGCATTGTGAGTTGATGTTATAAATATGCGCGTTAGTGCTTGCATGTGTCACTTCGTCAACGTGTAATGAGTTCCATAGTAATAAAACTTTCCTGAAAGAATGACAAAAATCTTATTTTTTTTAATGAACGAACACGATCGTATTTATGATCCAATAATTACGTTGGTGGCATTGGCGCGCCTCTTTATTTTTGTTATTTTTTTAAACAAATGATTTATTGCAACTAAACACGGTTGAGTGATTACTACAAACCTGCATATTATTAAATTGTATGTCTAACTTATGGCATCATGTAAACATGGCATATAATAATGTGTATGCACTTCATAAAAATGTGTTGTTTTTTTTTCCATTCCAAATTACATGAGTTCCTATGTTTGAATTGTCTTTTTTACAGATTTATAGTATTGCATGTAAATATCTAGGTATATGATACGATTGTATGCCTATATAAGGCTGTGGAATAAATACCAAATTCGCAGATTGTCCGTTTAATACGGCAAATATCGTCAGCTTTGCAAATACCGTAGCCTTTCTTACAACTACCTTTTTGTTGTAGAAGTGACGTTTTGATGTGTTGTGTTTTATTATCATCATGTGTAAATTCGCTTTTCACTTCTGCATTGGTAGTAGGGTTCTTTAACATGACAATCCTTAAGTATTGGAGCATGTATTGTTGGTATTATTTTGTTGAATGTTTTTCGAAAAATGTCCATCGATAATATATTGCTTACTTGTATTTCTTATTGAAAAAACTATTTATGTATTTATCATAATTAACGCTCATTGGGTCATTGTCGACCTGAAATGGGTTTAAGTGTCCCGGGGGTGACAAGAAGCCGATTCATGTCACCCTGGGGTGACTTCAAGCGGATTCTAGTCACCCGGTCGGCTTGTAGTCACCCCAGGGTGACATGAACTGGCTTGAAGTCACCCTAGGGTGACAAGCATCGGCTTCTAGTCACCTCCGGGAGACTTTAAGCCACTTTAGGTCGACAATGACCCAATCAACGTAATTAACCACATGATAAATGCACACACAGCTTCCATAACAACTACACCTTAGTCGGAAAATAATTAGTTAAAGGCGTTCGTTTATTAATGTAGCATGTGTAGATTGTGTTTCACAAATGCAAATATTACACAGTGTTGTGGGTTTTTTTCAATGCGTTTTTATATATAAATGTCTTATTTTACCGTTTAAAAACAATTCAACACAGTTTGCAATCTGAACGTTAATTTATGTTTAGTTTTTATGAAAATTCTGTGAATGGTTGACGTCATTTCGTCGTTGATGACGTCATTTTCAGTTGTCTTATATTTCAAAAGGGGCCTGTCCAATGTATAATAATATGAATGGACCGTGCTCTTTGAATAAGGAGTTTAATCCATGTGCGTGAAGTGTCGTCCCAGGTTAGCCTGTGCAGTCCATACAGGCAAATCAGGATCGATACTTTCCGCTTTCATCATATTTTCCGTTTACAGAAAGACTCTTCTTAGCAAAAAATGCAGTTTAAACGAAAGTGTCTTCCCTGATTATCCTGCGTGGAATGCACAGGCTAATCTGGGAAGACATTGTACGAGCATACATTAAAACCCCTTTTCACATAGCTCGGCACAAGTACATTAAGCAGTATGAAGTATTCACACAACTTTCATTCGCGTGCATTTATGCTGATTAACTATGATTTTATTTATTGTGTTTTGCAGTGTTATTTGTTTAATATGAACGGAAAAATACATTTCAGTCATTTATCTTTGTCTTCTAAATACCAACATATAGATCTACACATTAATAAAAAAAAATATAAAATGCATGCGTTTTAAATATAACTCGGTTTCAGGCTACATAACACAATTCAAGCTTTAAAATTTGATTTGTATCACTTTGTTTATTCGATCTGAAGATAAAATACTATGTTGCGGTTCTTTAAATAGTTACATGTACATCCTTTACATTATCAATAGCCTGACCGCTCATTCAACAAACATGAACAAAAAAGTTTTGAATCGACAATACACAAAAAGGGTTCGTTATTGGCAATTATAACATTTTGCTTATTTGTCTCTTTAAGTGTTTGTTCACGTGGTTGTCGGTAAAGTTGGTTATATCGACACAATAATGCAAACAGTGAATTTATCTTTGACAGTTGCTTTGAGGGTTCTATCAAAAGCACGTAAACTTGTTATAATCGCCTTATCAGTAATAAAGATGGAAGACAAATCGACTGAAGACTTGTGTAATACCCAACATGAAAAATTCAGTGATGGGCATTAAAAACACAAAGTAAGGAGCTGACAGCTGATCCTTTAGGCTCGCACTCGTATAAATCTGTATCTTTCGCTTCTTGAATAAGGCGTTCTTTTCCTGAAAGTCCGCAAAAAAGCATTTCCAAACTGTTACTAAGCGCCCATTAAGAAGTTATTCAAAAACATGGAATAAGAATGTTTTATATTACTGCAATATATACAAATCATCAAATATGTTATTGTACCATATGACAAAAGATTAATATTTTTTGTTTTTAATGTGTGGCTTTTAAGGTATCTTGCTGTTGAAAGTCCGCCATCCGCATTTTAAATTTAAAGACTGCATATTATGAACGATATCAACAAATGTCTCTGCATGTGAAAAAAATATACCGCGTTGTTTATAATTTCGAAAAAATCTTAAGGTCATACGTGATTGCATTACTTTAATGTTATTGCTATTTTATTACATATGTAAAGTTGTGACGTTATCTTGTTGTGCATCTTCATTTGGGTTATGGAATAAATAAATGGCAGTCAAATGGTGTCATTGTTTTCTTTATCAAATATGTTTAAAGGAACAGGGCGGAACAAAATTGTTTTACACATAAACTTTCCAGTCTCTAGTGTGAAACAAAATAACGATACAAAATACATGAATATAGTAAGTGGATTTAGCAGAAATGTTATAAAAAAAGTAATGGATGCACCTTACAGATAATTGAACTAAACTCGTTTTATATCGCATGTTAGCAGTGTATCTAGCAACATGTGGAATCCTTCTAATACATGAATGTATTTATAATCATTAAGGTCAAACATTAATTGTAATTTTGATGAGCATAAAATAATACAATACGATTCCAAACCACATATTATTGAAGCAGCAATGGCAAAATTACGAATTATAATTATACTTGGTGTATATGTATAATACATAATCAGCATACAGTCTTTAATCAGTAAAATATAACAATTATAAAAATTTCAAAATATAATATGTTCAAATATGGCATATCACATGATGTAATAATGTATTTAATATAAATCAAAATAAATAAGTTTATGTTTTATATAACCCATAATGACTGTATATGTATAGTATAAAGTTGAACATATAAAATAATTACACATTATTATTAATATAACGATTATGAATCTTGAGTGCTTCTGACATGAACTTTCCTAACTTTAGCATTTCATTTTAATTTTCTGTAGTTTCTGTCATTTTGTGAGATTGAACATTCTAGGTCCGACTCTATAATAGGTTTTAATGTTGTTTTAAGTACTTTGAGCAAATTTAGAACATTTCAACAAAAATTGGTAGTCATCTGCTATTTTATCGCTGTCACATAATTGGCATTGTCGCACGCTTCGTTCCATTCCATCATATCTTCCAGTCTGTAGTTCCAGGTTATGTGTACATATGCGTAATTTCGTAATCGCTGTTCTTAATTAAATTTCTTGAAACAATCGTCTCTTAATATGATCTAACGCATACTGTCGGATCACATAATTGGTAAATGTATTGATACTCGTAAAACGTGATTTAGACTTAATGCTCAAAAAGAGTGTTTTTTTCAGTAAGGAATGAATATAAACAATATTATAATTATGTGAATAATGTAAACTGTACTGTTTCTTCTCTTTCCAATATCATCCAGCCCTTTATATTTAGTATGGCACTCCTCTTTTTTTGAATCTTGATATTCGAGCAATGCACCTGTGATGATGAATAGCTATAAGCCGCTTTTCTTGTTTATTCGGCCACCTCGGAGTTAGATTGACTTTAGTACTGAATAAAAACGTTTTCAACGCAAGAGAGACTTTTACTTTCACATTTGTTTTACAACAAAATTAAGGCCCCCAAAATAAGCATATAAGCTATTCCTTGGTAACATATCCATTCTACGAAGGCATCCTAGCAACACTGATTCGTTATGTGGTTCCTATCAATATGTTAAGTCATCATTTTTATTGAAGCATACTATTTTTGTGTATTTATTTTGATATAAAGCATTACATAAATCTTCGTATAGACTAAAAAACACCAGCATAGTGTTTAAAAGTGAATATTTTCCAAATTATTTGCATTTACACACGTTGAGAAGACTTTTTTGCTAAGGTTTAAATAACATTTTATTTAGTTATATTCGCATAACAATTTATCAGACATATGTATAAGATAACCATAAGCATTTTGCGTGAACTGACAGTTACATACAATTAGGCTCCGATATTCGCATTTCGGCAAAAGTACCGTTATTCTTTGTAAAAAGCCATGAACAACACGTATACTCGTGTAAGTTGCATAACCAAAATGTGTCTAACTGCCAAATGAACAACTCCGCTAACAAAAAGTTGTGATTTCACTATGAACGCTATAATGCACAAAGGAATATTGTCATATCAGAACAGAACAGATATTTATTACGACTTGTACATAGCACATCGTCAGTCTTAACTATGCTATAATAGACATTTAAAAAATGTGAAAAGTTATTGATAATACAGAATTTAGGAGTGTATATACTATAAAACATTGAGGAAAAGAACCCTACTAGCCTAGCTATCGTTCCAATCCTATAAACTTTAGATGCGTGTAAATTACGTTGTAAAACACATTCTTGAATAAATATGTTTAAACCAAAACATAATATATGACAGGAGTGGAAAAACACAAAATACCGGTAATCGCATTTTTACAAAGTATGTATGCGACATGGTGGCAATCAGCTATTATGATGTTAACATTTATGAAAAATGAACTAAATTGTATAATGCTATCAAATAGAAGGAATTAGCCAACATATTATTGCTTGGGTTATATAAGGCAGCAAATTGTATAATCAAACTTGTGTGTTACATATATACATAAAGATACATTTTTAGTTCCGTAAAATAAATGTTCTCAATAGATTATTTATCATATAAACATAGCATATCATTATTAGCATGAACTTCATTAAATTGTGTTGTTTTTTTCCTTACCAAATATCATGAGTGCCTATGCTTGAATTGTCTTTTTTTTACAGATTTATAGTATTGCACGTAATTATCAAGGTATAGGATACAATTGTATGCCTATATACGGCTGTGGAATAAATACCAAATTCGCAGATTGTTCGTTTAATACGGCAAATATCGTCAGCTTTGCAAATACCGTAGCCTTTCTTACAACTACCTTTTTGTTATAGAACTGACGTTTTGATGTGTTGTGTTTTATTATCATCATGTGTAAATTCGCTTTTCACTTCTGCATCGGTAGAAGGGTTCTTTAACATGACAATCCTTAAGTATTGGAGCATGTATTGTTGTTATTATTTTATTGTAGGTTTTTTGAAAAATGTCCATCGATAATATATTGCTTACTTGTATTTCTTCTTGAAACAATATTTATGTATTTATCGTAATTAACGCTCATTGGGTCATTGTCGACCTGAAATGGGTTAAAGTCACCCGGGGGTGACAAGAAGCCGATTCATACCACATGGCTTGTAGTCACCTCAGGGTGACATGAATCGGCTTGAAGTCACCCTAGGGTGACAAGAATCGGCTTCTAGTCACCCCCGGGTGACTTCAAGCCCCTTCAGGTCGACAATGACCCAATGAGCGTAATTAACCACATGATAAATGCAGACACAGCTTCCATAACAACTACACCTTAGTCGGAAAATACTTAGTTTAAGGTTTAAGGTGTTCGTTTATTAGTGTAGCATGTGTATATTGTGTTTTACAAATGCAAATAATACACAGTGTTGTGTTTTTTTCAATGCGTTTTTAAAACAAAATGTCTTTTTTACCGTTTAAAAACAATTCAACACAGTTTGCATATTAAGAAATCTCAACGTTAATTTATGTTTAGATTTTATGAAAATTCTGTGAATGGTTGACGTCATTTCGTCGTTGATGACGTCATTTTCAGGTGTCTTATATTTCAAAAGGGGCCTGCCCAATGTATAATAATATGAATGGACCGTGCTCTTTGAATAGGGAGTTTAATGCATGTGCGTAAAGTGTCGTCCCAGGTTAGCCTGTGCAGTCCATACAGGTTAATCAGGATCGATACTTTCCGCTTTCATGATATTTTTCGTTTACAGAAAGACTCTTCTTAGCAAAAAATGCAGTTTAGGCTGAAAGTGTCTTCCCTGATTAGCCTGTGCGGAATGCACCCTTTTCACATAGCTCGGCACAAGTACATTAAGCAGTATGAAGTATTCACACAACTTTCATTCGCGTGCATTTATGCTGATTAACTATGATTTTATTTATTGTGTTTTGCAGTGTAATTTGTTTCATATTAACGGAAACATATATTTCAGTCATTACTTTTGTCTTCTAAATACCAACATGTAGATCTACACATTAATTTTAAATGAATATAAAATGCATGCGTTTTAAATATTACCCAATTCATCGCTTAATAACACAATTCAAGTTTTTAAATTTGATTTTTATCACTTTGATTATTCGATCTGAAGAATAGTAATTAAAAAAAACATGCAATTGTGCGGTTCTTTACCTAATTACATTCTGTTCATTATCAAGAGCTTAACCGCTTATTCAGCAATCATGAAATAAAATGTTTTAAATTGATAATACACAAAACGGATTCGTAATTTGCAAACAATGAATTTATCTTGGACCATGGCTTTGAGAGCTCTGTCAGAAGCACGTACACTTTTTATTATCACCAGATCAGTCATAAAGATGGCACAGAAATCGACTAAAGACAGTTGTGTAGATACCCAACGTGACAGACCCAGAGATGGACATTCGAAAAAGAGGTTACCGATCCTTTCGGCACGCAAAAGTAGAAATCTGTACTTTTTGGTTCTTGAGAAAGGCGTTTTCTTTATGAAAGTTCAAATTGCTACTAAGCATCAGGTTATTAAAAAACATTATATTAGCGTGTTTTCTGTTAGTGCAATATATACAAATCATCGTAAATATGTTGTTGTACCACATGATTAAATATTTAAAATTGTTGATTTTAATGTGTTGATTTTAATGTATCTCGCTGTCCACCTTCATCATATAAAATATAAGGATTGCAAAATATTTATTACATCGACACTTAATTTGCATGTTTAAAAAAATCGCGCTTTTTATAATTTCTAAGGAATCTTAATGTCATTCGTGTTTGCATTACTTTATTGTTATTGGTATTTTTATGCTCCCCCAAAATTTATTTTGGGGGGAGCATATAGTCGCCGCTTCGTCTGTCCGTGAGTCCGTCCGTGCACAACTTTTGTCCGGGCTATTTCTCGGCAACTAATGACCGGAATTCAATGAAACTTTATGGGAAGCTTCACTACCAAGAGGAGATGTGCCTATTATCAGCGGGTTCTGGTCGAATTAATTTTCACAGAGTTATGGCCCTTTGAAATTTTCTATAAAAAAAATTCTTGTCCCCCCCAACTACTGTGCCCTCAAGACGTTTCATTTTATCTGAATATATAGTGCAATATTGTGACAAAAAAACTTTGGGGAGCATCACCCGTCTCCAACGGTTTCTTGTATTACATATGTCAAGCTGTGGTGCTATCTTGTTGTGCATCGTCATTTTGGTAATGGAAAATAAATAGCAGCCAAATGGTGTCATTGATGTTTATCAAATATTTTTACCTCATACTGTCGGATCACATAATTGGTCAATGCATTGATGCGCAAATAACGTGATTTACACGCAATGCTCGTAAAGAGAGTTTCGCATTAATTAATAAATATAAACAATATTATCATTTTGATGATATTGTAAACTGTACTGTTTCTTCTTTTTCCAACATCAGTCGGCCCTTAAATGTATCGCGCTGGTGTGCTTTCCATTGAAATTCAAAACCCTCTTTTGAATATTGATAATCGATCAATGCACCTGTGATGATGTATAGCTATAATGTGCTTTTCTTGTAAATTCGGTCATTTAAGCCGAAAAAAATAATTATGGTTAATAAAGGTACGTGAAAATATCCATTAAAAGTACAGTTAACACTCATGTGATGAAAACAATTATCTATTCGACTGACTTTTTAAAATAAAGATTAATAAATCAAGTTTGATAAAAAAAAATAGGTAATACATTAAACAGAATATGGGGTTGGCTAAATCTGTATTAATGAATGAAATTATAGGAAAGAACTCAAAACAATGAAGCACGCGTGTATGTAAAGTCGTATTAACAATGTCATTTATTTATAAACAACACTTGAGCTGAATGATTCATGACCTGAACATTTGAATGACAAAGCCATTGTTCTTCATTTGCCGTAATGAACAGACTAATTTCATTTGTACCTAAGTCAAAGGTTTGAGTACCGATCAAAATCAATATAGTCTTAAGGACGGAAATATTGGGAAACACTTGAGAAGTGTCGCTTTTATATTAGTTATGAAATCTCATCAACCTTGACACTATCAAATAACATTGAACACGAATTTGAAAGAACATTCACAAACACTTTTGTGAAAACTAGTGGTGAGGATTGCAATGGGTTGGAGTTTGCTGAATATATTTGTGTGGATTTATTTTTAAAAATTGCGAGAAACATGAAACATGGGTGCTTTGCAAGTTAATTATCTTCTAGTTTGCCATTTATTGTTGCTCTCTGTGGACAAACTGGGTATGTTATGTGTTTGGATTTTATAATGAGAGGTCTATTTGTCTTTTTTAAGGTCCGCCTAATAGTGCTAGTAGTTATCGAATAATACAAACAAAGAATGATTCGCGTTTTCAATCTATATGTAGATACTATTTGGTACCACAAATATATTGTTTAGACATAAAGAAACGAATACAATACAGCAACCGCATAGATTATCTTACGTTTTATGAAATACAATTGTCACCTTAAAATGATGTTTTATGAAAGCAAATGTTACAGAAAAACTGCATACTTTTGTTTTGCAGAAGGCTCTGCTTTCTTAAACGGGCCTAACGTGACTTCACTTGACGTGAACTTCGATAATGAAATAACGATATGGGAAAATGTGCAGGCAGAATGTGGTGTTACATACACAAAAGAGGAGACATGTATAGACAGTGATTGTCAGTATGTATCTATTAATTCTTGTTTTTGAGAAATGTGTTCCATGTGAAATTTTGTTATCGCTCGTATCGATATGGTATATGCTCTAAAATGTGTAAAAAGGTTTTGCGGAACTATCATAGATTTGATATTGGACATTCTATATTTGACCTTTTATCCCATATAAAGCATTTCTGTTTGCTTTGAGATTTTTATTCAGCAACCAATCTTATACTTAAACCAGAAGCCATTATAATTAAAATATCAAGTTTCCCTTTCTTACATCTAATGTTAAGGCTAACATCTCCTGAATATGTTTATATTAATTGCAATTGTTATTAAACACATTCGAAAACATGAACTTTATCTATGCAATGATTTACTCTTAAGCATTACTTGTTTAAGGTCGAATCAAATCAAAGCAAATGGAGAGGTAATAGACCCAAATAACTGTTCTTATACGTGCATTGAAACAGTTCAGGATTTGATAAATTGCGACAGCTGCAGCATCAATAAAAAAGCATACTTAGACATTGATGGTATGTATGCAATCGTATAATGGTAGTTAATAAATGAGTTGATACACCAACTTAATGTATAGGTTAGGCAAATGCTAATAAAGCCTGCAGATGAAAAATAACAGTGCATGTGCGAAATCATGTTGTGTTAATGAATTAATAAACCAGCTTTAAATTTCAAAAATGCGCACGTGTTATTTAACACCAGATCATGTAGTGATGTATAAGCTCTAAATTCATTATTTCAAAATGGCGAAATGTGTATGCTTTTAAATCAACAATCATATTGTATAAGAAATGTTGAGAACAACGATAAAAAGAAGAGAAAAAAAAACAAATCAAATTGATTTGCGCATTTTTCTAGTTCAACAAAGTCATAGTATTAACAAACAGCACATATCTTTTTAAAAAAAGTCTTTATCTAAATAAATTTTTATTACACTAATGAAAGTAACTCATTGAATTTGCATGAACAACAAAATAAAAGTTGTGTTAGTTTTCATATTTTAGCCGGTCTCTCGTTAACCAGGCTTAATATATGTGCGTAAATTTCGTCCCAAATAAGCCTGTGTTGTCCACAATGATTAATCTGTGACGACAATTTCGGCCTGAACAGGAGTTCGTTTCGACGAGACTTCCTTTTTACTACACATTCAATAAACACGGAAAGCGTCGTCCCTGATAAGCCTTTGCAAACGTCACTGCAAATATGGGACGACATTTTACGCACGTTGAAAAAGCCCGTTTTTCAAGAGCGTTTTTTCGTGATAGAAATATCTTTATAGGTAACAGCATTAAAAAGAGTGAATGCCTCAATCACAATTGCACCAACTCGTTGTGCAAACCACCTTGCGCAACTCCTCTAACCCTGCGTTACAAGGTGACCTGTACTGCTACAAATCCTTCTTCATTGAGTAATTTCACAAGTGACACATTATATGAAACGTTTGAGCTGAAGTTCATCGACGACGCGAAACCACTGCTGACATTTGACACCTTGGGTAGGTTGGATAGAAACCACGCGCACACGTTCCACATGTCATAATAATGTGAGCTTTTTCAAGGATGATTGATCAGTACGTAGCAATCCTCCAATTGCTAAAACTAAGCTACCTTAATAAGGTTCAGGTAGAATTTCGTAACATAACGAAAGCCTTCAATCTTAGCTCAAATTGACAATGTGACATGCAAAGATGAAACTTACCGTTACACAAATGTCAACGAGATAGAAAATACGTGTCCAATTTGAAAACCAAAACCATCTTAGACTGGCACTGCTTAAATAATTCACATAATAACTATACACAGTATAACACATATTTTTAATCTGTAATATAGTTGTAACTGTCAACAAATACCGGTATTTGATAGTTGTGTGGTCCATATCATTTCATAGCACATCTGGACATGAAATACTGTGGACATGTCGAATTGGCAAATTTTCCTATTGTTGTTGCAAGTAGTTGTGATTTATTTTAGCCGTTCGTAGGGAAGGGAATTAAACAATTGCCTTGCTTATTTTATTTAAGTTACAAACAACATGGAGGTGTCACAATCTATCAGTAAAGGAAGCTTGATAAATAAGGTATACTGTAACACAACCGATTTTCCAGAGGAACAGGACTTTTGTTCTTTCTACATCAACGATGCTCCTGCTTGGCTTTTCGTTGAACCAGGTTGGTCGATTCGTGTCAGCACACTAGAAACAAACAAATGTAGTTGAGACGTACAAATTGTGACTTTATTAACGTTAACATCATGATGAGCACCTGAGTAAATTGTTCTGTTGTTCGCGTCTTGCATAAATGGGATGCATTCGTATTTCAATCAATTGGCTTACTGCTAAACAGAAGTATTGTTTCAGATTCTGGCGATATCTCTGTAACTGGACCAATTTTTGATTCCGGGAAGATAAATTGTACAATATGTGCTAAGAATCGTCGAGAGAAAATCAGCTGTAAAAAGCTGACAATCACTATATGTATGTATTTTGACTTGCAAACGAATAAAATCTGCGATTTGAATTACTGATTTATATAGTTTCTTTTAATCAAGACTGAGTTGACAATAATTCTAATACTGTACATCGTATAATAAAAATTAATTGGAAAGTATTTTCAAATGCTTTTTAATTGAGGTTGTTGTATGTAGTACACCAAACCTGAAATGCACTATGTTATTGAATTACTTTGTAATTTCTAAAAGTGTTTGTCAAGATACCAGCTATGTGAATAACTTGCCTCACACAACCTCGCTGCACGAAAACACAGACAATCAGAAGAACGTGTGGAGAGTAGCCGCTAGATGTGATGTAACACATACTTGCGGAGCTTTCACGTGCTCCTCACTCGCAAACTGCGATTCGTGTTCGGTTGATAATGGCCTATTTGGCGCAAATGGTAAATGCTTTTGCAGTTTCTTTCTTTATCTTTAGTTCCTAATTGGCAATACGTGTATTGGTCGACGGTAACAACCTACGCCCGCCATTTACAGCATATTTACTACCAAAGTGTCCTGAATGTCTCAATGGCACAATGTTAGACATTAGCACTATTTATGTATTGCATATTTCACGTTACACATTAACTAGAAAAGTTCCTGCAATATCCAATATATATTTTCTCAAAATAATTTTAGACATTAGTACTATTTTTTTTTTGCATACTTCTCAAGTCCACTTGAACTAAAACAGATGCTACAATGTCTAGCATGCTCATAAATAATGAGGGACATTACTTCTTTTTTGTATATTTTACTGTACACTTTTGCCGAAAACGCCCCTGAAATATCCAAAAGGTCTATAGATTATGTCATATATCAGTACGCTTTTTGTTTGTCATATTTCGTTACACGCTTTTTCTAGAAAAGTTCCAGAAAGTCCAATATATCTTTAGATTATATAAGACATTAATTTTATTTTGTGTTGTATATTTCACGATACACTTTTGCTAGATAAATTTTCCAAATGTCTTAAATGCTCATACAAATAATGTATAACATAACTACTTATGTGTTGCATATTTTTAGTTTTAAACATCTACAAACGAGCATGTACCAAACGACTTTGCAACCCATGCTATATATCCGATTTCTGTGGAACAAAAGACACTTCAATACCCTACACAGTTTCGTGTACAGCTACTGGATATATCTCTACTGGAACTGCGACAGCATCAGCGACTTTAACTTTTACGGCTGACGTCAATCCACCGTTTGCGTTTGCTGTCGATCGTGAGTTAAACCAGCTGTTACAATATCCAAAAAGTTGTGTTTGTTTAATTGATACTGCTTATGTATAGTGTCTGTAAAAAAATTAAAATTGAATAAAAAAGACTTGTTCACATATGTTCGCATTTTGTTAAAATGTTAATTAAACGAATGTGAATTAAGAAAATCTGAATTAATTGTTTAGGTTAATTTATTTGGATATACACTTATATAAAGAAGTGAAACTCCAGTTGTTCCAGCAGTATTGCATTCCTATTATACACACGTTCGTGGTCTTTTATTTATGGCAAGTGGCCAACGGACAAAACATTACGGCACAATACAAAACAACATACACATATAGTAGAATAAAACTGGGATCACCGCCTTGGAACGGTCAGTCCTAAGCATTGTTACCAGTTAAACCAGTTACAAATATGTTTGGCGATTGCAAATTTCGAACACGAATCCTTTACGACAAAATCAAGTGTTCTACCATTTAGACATTCAGGCTTTAGAGAATCTTCAATGTGATCTTTTATAATATAAGTATTGTCCAAATTATCTATGAAAAGATTTACAAACATTGTAAAATTCATTTTTGAATGATTTTTACTTCCTTCTGGGATTTAATGATAATGTATTGAAAACATATTATGTTTCCAAATCTGTGAACAAGTCCCTTAACACATTTCAAGCCTGGATCCGTTGTTACCAAATGACACCTAAGCCTCATTTTGAAGAGATTTTATATACACATTCGGAGAAAATATTTACTGCTGACTTGCATTGAAACTCATTTCCCTATAATTTTGTCCCAAAACCGATTCCAATTCCTTACATCACTTTCACAATAAGTTAATACTAGAGATTAATAAGTCTGAGGTACTTTTATTAATTAACACATACTAAAAATGTGATCGTTCTTTTTAACACTCTTTCGTAAAAAAGTGGGCTCTAGCATAACGATAGGACAAAGTATCCGAACGGGCAGCGTCGTCAACAAGGTCTTCTCTAACCCCAAGGAGACAAGTGATGACAACGACAACGTTACATTCACCATTGAAGGGGGCAGACCGTCTTGGTTAAATGTCGATTCAGGTATTTACTGTGTCCAGATCTATATTTCTTATTTTCTTTGGATGCATCGGTAAATAAATCACTTTATCGATCGTCAGACTAGTTCAATCGAAAGTCACGACCTTAGACGATTCCCTTAAAGGTATGCTTTAAGAACAGTTCAATTACAAAGCATCTTTTTATTTGAGCTTGGCATTGCAAACAATCAGAATATTTATAATATTTGACCCCAAGTATTGCACACAAGTATCAGATTATCCCAATAATAATCCGTAACTTCATGTGTAAGGCATTCTTTCATCATTTCAGCTTATCTTCGTAAATCATGATATCCGAATAGATAAATAATACTTTATAAATTTAGTTGATCTTCGAAAGGCAAATCATCGGAATTGTTCAATCATAATTTATCACATTATTTGATCTTCATAAAGCACACCGTCCGAATAGATAAATCACAATAAATATCATTAGTTGTTCCTCGTAAAGAATTCCATCCGAATAGTTTGGTCAAAATTCATCTCCATAGATGTTTCTCGTAGAGAATGCCATCGGAATAGGTCAATCCCAATGAATTGTCAAAGATTTAGTTGTTTCTTATAAATCAGGATAGAGGAATGGTTAAATCATATACCGAGTTGATAACGGGGCATAATTTCAAAATAGTTCAGTTATATCACCACTTCTCTACTGTGACAAGCTCTAGTTTGAATGATTGCAACTATGTAAGTTATTTGAAAACTGTAATAAAGCCTACAAAAGAAGGTCGCAAATGTGAATATTTTTTTAAACTGTTCGACCAATGCATTGAAACGTAAATCCTTTAAGTATTTAAGTACTTTATGCATCGTTGTAGTCAACGGAGATATAAAGGTTATATCAACACTGACGTCTGAAACTTCCCAGTCTTACACAGTCAACGTGTGTGCGAAAAACCGACGAAATTTGGCAACGTGCAATGACCTTGATATAACTATGTGTAAGTACATGAAGCATTTCGAAAATATGCTAAATATATGTGTTGTGTTTTCAGCCATAAAATGTTATCGTACTAATAGTTGTTTTAGCAGTAGCAAAAGGAGGAAGAGAAGAAGTAATAATAGGAGTATTAATAGAAGTAATATAAGTAGGGAACGGATACGTAGCAGTAATAGAAGTAATGCAAGTAGAAGTAGTAGTAGTTGTTGTGGTTGTTTTTAAAGTTTTTTATAGTAAAAGAAGTATTTGTAGTTATTGTTTTGTTGTTTTGTAATAGTTAAATTAATGTTTGTGTTCTGTTGCTTTTTCAATTTGTTCTTATTTACTTGCACATCAGACTTTAAAGGGATCTTTTCACGCTTTGGTAAATTGACAAAATTAAAAAAAGTTGTTTCAGATTCGTAAATTTTCGTTTTAGTTATGATATTTGTGAGGAAACAGTAATACTGAACATTAACCATGCTCTAATATAGCCATTATATGCATCTTTTGACGATTTTAAAACCTAAAAATTATAAAGCGTTGCAACGCGAAACGATTGAATAATTTGGAGAGTTCTGTTTTTGTCGTTAAATTTTGTGAAACTACGAAGATTGCTTATATAAGGTATAAAACACGTCAAGAATGTGTACTCGGCGGAATAGCTCAGTAGGCTAAAGCGTTTTTACTTCAGTACTCTGGCAGGACTCCAGGGGTCACTGGTTCGAAACCTGCTCCGGGCAATGTTCTTTTCCTTGTTTTAAATTTTTTCTTGATTTTTTTTACTGGAGCTTTTACGATCCAATGTTTACATTTATCAATATAAAGCATTTAATGAATACGTTAAAAAAATGCCAAAATCTGTGAAAAGGCCCCTTTAACTAAGAATTATACCGATACATGTTTGTATTCCAGACTACAATAGCATTACCAGTGTCCCATATATATCTGACCTCCACGAGAACACGGACGACAAGAAATTCATTTGGGACGTCAGGGCCACTTGCGAAATCACGTATACATGTTTCACAAACTATACATGCTCAAAGAGCGTAGACTGCGACAGTTGCTCCGTTTCCAACTCTGATAACTTCTTTGGAATTGATGGTATTATAACTAAATTTCATTAAGATAATTAGATCTAATGACTATTTATATTTCGTAATGTCTTACCATACTCAATATATATAGTAAAAGCTGTTTATTACGAAAACAGCACACTTTTGCGTTTTAAAGGTTTGTTTACTTGATATCTTTTTATTTGCTTACGCTTTATTATGCGTAACGAGCGTACGAACTACGTTTTACATAACAATTATAAGACATTAATAAACATCGTCCCAATTACTTAAAATAATTTAAAAAATGAATACAACATGCTATAAAATGTCATTTTATAAACATGCATGCCACTCAGGTTTTGCGGTCTATAAGAAGGAATGTCAGAACAAATTGTGCGACGATTGCGATATTGCGGAGTTCTGCGTAAATGCTTTTGAGTTTTATGACTACACCGTGCCGTGTGTGCGTGTAAACGAAAACTACATTAACTTCACTACCGGGACAGCGTCACTGACAAAAAGGCTCTCATTTTTCGAAGATGTAAATCCTTCGTTCGACTTCGAAATCAAATGTAAGTAATCTAGAAACACGCTGTAAGATTTAACACACCTGACGGTGTATTTTATAAAGCAGGTACGTCCACCAGTGAAGGTCAAGCTCTCTTCTCAACGTTAATATCACCTTAGATCCATTTCAATGTTATTGCCAATCATTCTGCTAGATGCAAATTGGTTTACAACTATTGGTCGGTTAAAACAACAACAAAAATGTTTATTTACGGTATCTTATGTATGTTCAACTGCCAATCTCGAATACATAAAAAATAACTTGGTGACTTTCTTTCTATGGTTGTTTATTGATTGCTTATTACACGATATGCATAATAAATTCATTGCTTATTTGCATGTGAATCAACATACAACACGTATACTGTCAATTATCTTCTGAGATTTGAGTCCACTCGGTATGTGGACGTTTATATCGCATTTAGTTATAGATCCCGTTTATGCATATATTTGTCAGTGGGGAACAATATTTTCATCGGCAAAAGCATCGATGGAACGAATCAAACGGTGAACAAGGTGTTTTCTTCTCCGAATGAGACATCGGATGACAATGATTATGTCAAATTTTATATAGAGTCAGGAGACAAACCAGATTGGTTAGCTGTTGTAAGAGGTAATGCGTAAAAAGAATTTGAAATAACACTTATCATTATATATTAACAATAAACAAAGTTTATGTAAATTTGTACTGTAGAAAAATTCATGTGTAAAAAGTTGATAACAGTACATGTGCATCTTAACTTTGCTGCCTCTTCTCATTGCGTTAAGCAGATCTATGGGGAATTGTACATTCCATTTATTCAAGTGAATTAATTGACTCACGGAAGCGTCTTGTTGTTATGTTGTTATTGTTTTTTGTATGACAAATGATAAAAAGGTGGCTGTTCTGTAAATGTTATACATATTATTTAACTCGGCATTGTACTTATTGTTTTATTATACATTGATGTTGTTGTGTTGTGTTCTGAAGAAACAGGGGAAGTGCAAGTGACCCAAAAGATGACCTCAGAGATTGCTGATTCGCTGAGCACAGAAATATGTGTGGAAAATCGTCGACATCATAAAACATGCAAAAATCTTACCATAACAATATGTAAGCAACACATATTGGATAGTCGTTTTTTTATTTTTCAAAGAATATAATAATTTACTATAATTTTGAGACGTCTATCGCTTTATAAAAAGTTTTACGTGTGTATTTAAAAAAAATACATTGTCAGTTTGCTTAATGGTAAATGTTAAGTTAACCACGTTCAAGAGCTCATTCACGTTATTTCCTTAATACAACCGATCAAAAATGTGTAATATTCATACCTGTGTATATGCGTACTAAATTACTGACTGCAGTCAATTTGTAAAACGTGTAATTCCTTGTACAATTATGTGTCATGCTATGTCACATGTAGATCATACGTCGATCAAAAATAGTCCGGACATAGTAGAGCTTCATGAAAATACCGACAGAGTGAAGATGCTGTGGCGAGTCACTGGCACGTGTGACATCACGTACACGTGTCATGGAATTTATACCTGTTCGGAAACACACGACTGCGACTCTTGCCGTGTCACAGACGATTACAATTTCTTTCGCATTGCTGGTGAGTTTCAAATTAAAGATTTTACGTTTGGGCTTAAGTCAAATCAGGACCTATGTGTAGAATTAAGTCACGAGTGTGATCCGCTTTTATGTACATGCGCAGTTTTAAAAGGATAACTAACACTTATGATTATTAGTTTTTTGCGTATATTATAATTACAGTTTCATACACATGTGTTATTATTTTCTCCTATAATTCGGTTGGTATGAATTGTATATTTATCAACATTACCATGCTTATTTTCATTTTTTTGATTTCGTTATTCGCCGTCGTATCTCCTGTCTACAGAAAGAGGAAAGTGTTCAGCCTATAAGAAATGTATTTACTTGCGCCAAAGAGATACAGAAAAACACAACAAAACGCTGAAGCTCGCTACTTTCAATTTTCTTAACATAAGGAGATAGTTGTCACAAAGTTTGATCCTGTCACTTGTCAGTCATTTTACCAATCATACTTTTCTTTATTCAAAACATAATTCATTTACCTTAATTTCTGACAATCCTGATATGGGAACTAAAAAAACCCTAATACATGTTCCAAACGTCAGTTTGTTCACTAATTTTGCGTTTTATCTTAAATATTTGTATCGGTAAAACCATGTCGAACAACAAAGTATGAAGCATACGTCCAATGTGTGGATGTAAGATGTAAAGTATGGCATAGTACACCTAACAATATGTTTACAAGTTATTTACACGTCAACTTATCTTTCAGAGCCCGAGCATGAGGTTTACAAGAAACAATGCAAGGTTCCGCTGTGTAAGACATGTTATATAGCGGACTTCTGTGCTAACGAGAATGAGAGTTACCATTACACCGTGGATTGTGTGAAGACTAACTACAACAATTTCGGCAACTTCACAAGTGGTCATGGTATAAATACATCCTCTCTTTCATTTTACAAGGACGTTGTACCGGAACTCTATTACGCTGGTAAGGAACTTCAAAATGAACATTATAACGTTCTCCTTTTTCCGCGACTAAGATACGTGTGATGCAAACCCAGTATATATTAGAGTTTTTGGGTTAATAATACAAACTATTTAAGACGTTAATTTTAAAATTGTAATTGTAAGTGCTCTTCATTTTGAACAATTTTGAATGACAAAGTTCTTTTGGAAGTCGGTCCATATTTAAACTCTGTAGTATTTTTCTTGAGTCTAGGTCTATCTCTTAATTTTCAGCTAAATGGTGTGCTAAAGCTAAGGGCCCTGGCGTATTTAACTGTAAATTTAAAAAAGCATTATACTAGATAACAAATACACATCTATACGATAGTTTGTCTATTCAAACTTAAATGTAAATAGAAAGTTATATAGTTATGAATTATAAGCGTGTTTACATCAACCCAATGTGTTGGTATAAATAATATCAATAGGTTGTGTACAAAAAAGTTACTAATTCTTGTTTGTACACTTCTAGCAATCGTAAAAGTACGAATACAATATACAGCATAATAAAACCAAGTATGTGCGCATCAAATTGAAATGTCAGAAAAAATCTCCTTTGTTATTTAGTTACACACTCTTATAATGTAGTAATACATATAAGCGATTCATTCAGTACTTTTTTCAACAGAACATATCTCATGTTATGTGTTTATAGAAGGAACACACGTAAACGTGTTCAAAAACAATTCCTTCGTGGGAACAGTGATCAACAAGATGATATCAAATCCAATTGAGGAAGAAGATGACAATGACAACATTACATATTACACAACAATTGAACCAAGACCATCTTGGATCCACAACAAACAACTATTCACACTAGACACAAGTATAATTCTTTTTTTGTAAATTTAAGCTTGTCTTAAAAATGTGTCGCTTTGAGATTGCGCGTTTTGGTTATGAACCGTGGTGTGTGTGTGTGTATATACACAAATCTCCTTCTGAAAAACGATTGGAGGAAACGAAAATGTATATCCAACTCCAGTATTCTGAAATATGACATAGCATGGTACCTACTGTAGAACATCGTTTGGAACATTTTATATACGAGTTGGTTTCGGACTAATCTTTCTGGAACATAACTAATTGTTTATGATAATTGATTACCAGAAATGCTTAGTTTGCTTAAGTGAGGTTGGACCTTTTTTTAAGATGACTTCTTTATTGATGTATTATTCAACGAAACTAGCAATAGTATATGGTTTATAACTGATAACAAAGGATCAAATAGTTCCGTGAATATATGAAGTATCATCTTTTGTATAGGTAACGGAAATATAAAGGTGGCCGAACCATTGACAGACCAATTTTCTTATTCCTTTAACATGACCAACTGTGTGATCAATCGTCGTGGTTTTGAACATTGTGAAAACTTCGATATCACCCTCTGTAAGTTATTATGTGTGCATAAGGCTGACTGTATGTATTAGATAATGATTAGATTATTAACGCAAAGCTAGTGATATTTCAATTATAAATCAATCACTTTAAACAATGATGGCAGTGCATACTTCACCTTTTACCTAAATTGTATCAGGCATGCTGTTTACATGAAACCGATCAGAAATAGTGAATATTGTGTTCGTTTATTGCATTTGATAATGAGTGCACAGATAAAAAAAACACATTCTGCTATAAATAAGGATACATATTTTGATTTTTAAAGCAACGTTGTAAAGTCATTCCTTGGTATTAGTGTTCCATGAAAAAAATGTTGATATCGTCGATAAATAGGGGCATGTTACCAGACTCCGAACTGCACGGATCAGGAGATCCTGGATCTCTGGGACACCCACGGCATTCTAGGACACAGCTCCAACAACTCCCTGTTCAAGATGATCTACCCACAACCCATCTACCACTTTCCTGACTTTAGGTGAATATAATATAGCATGTTATGACATGTATAAAAAAAAACATTTTTATAATATAATACATATACAAATTAAATATTATTTAACATTAAAAACATCTTCCCGAATTTCAGGTATAGTTAGAGTCTTGCTCTCTTTAGCTATACATGCACACTGGCCGTTACTAAAAACAATTGCTTTCGGAAAAAAGGTATTTTTTAAGTTGAATTGATATTTATAATTGATGTATATAAGAATGTACAATGTTAATATAAATTTCATTAATAATACAGGGGTGATAAAAGCAATAGATATATTTGTGAAAAAATGTTGTATATCTTGCCCTCCTCAGCAAATATCAAACCCTTTTTGCCCCCTTATTATAACTTATGCTGAAAAAAGAATCCTGTACAAAAAGACTTCACGCAATCTTAATATTAATAATGAAAACACATCACATCAGTAAAAGAGAAATGGTTTACAAAACTCAATGCCATATTTAATGGTAAAAGGTATGGAATTGCATATTTCAGCTACTCTTTTGTAGAAACAAGTATGTTAAGGTTCAGGGGTTCCAATACAGATTAATTGCAGGATACTTAAATCAAATAGTCTTTTAAATAAAATAAAGAAATTTACTGATTATCAGTTCTGTTTATTTCGCAAACAAAGATAGGACAATTAAGAACATTTATTCAGGGAATTGGATATATAACAAAGTCTGCATGAGCCATACATATTTTGTTTATTTAGCTATTCTTATAAAATTGTAAAATTAATAGATGCATTCCAAGCATAACAAGAACCCAGAAATACACAAGATATATTTGATAATTTGAGAAAAAATTCAATTGATAGCGTTTCGTTCCAAGAATAAAATTATATGCTTGATTTATGTGTCATAAAATATAATTATATGCAACTAGTATTGTTTCCCCATACGCTTTTCGTCTGTTAATACGATGTTTACACCTTGTTTGTTTTTACACTCTGGATTGTTTTTCTTTTTTATACTTCTCAAATATTTTTCCATCACAAAATTACATGTAATTATGTTATACTTAAAGTGTTTACCCTATTCATTGATGTAACCATTTCTGTAGATTAAACGTGAAGCTTTAATTTCATTTGACACTACGTATGTAAACTTTAAAGTTCTATTAACATTAAGCATCTCTTTTTTACTGTTAAGTTATGTAATCACAAACAAAGATACTCTTTCTTGTAACTCAGTTATATATTGACACAAATAATATGTTCACCCTTACGAGTTTTATATATAAAGGAAACTTCATATGAAAATGCCTTTGTTGAATATTTCAATTAAACAACATGTGTGTAGTAAAGATAGTTACGCTTTACTAGCATATATCCTTTGGATGTAATTGAATTCTATTATATAGATAACTTAGATGTGTTGCATATGCTTGTTCATCTCTTATTGCATAATTTAATGTGTTATTTTTATATTGTATATGAATTTGTTTGCAAACTTGAAATAGTATCAGTTGGATTTCTTTTTCGAAAGAAATACGTGGTCGCAACTAACATGGGCGCTAGAAAATGGTGGTTTTGAGGAAGCTACCATAGATCCATTAACCGGTAAAACGTTGTTTTATATACTAATTAATATAATTAATTGAAAAGTTTTAAAGATACTGGCTAACGTAATATACTATTACAAAACATAATTTTTCAATTATTTTTAATAAGATATCGCCGTATTCACATAAATACAATTGCAATAAATGTGTACAATTAACAGGTGGTTTTGAAATAAATATTTTGCATACGTGAGTATACAGCTCCACTTTATGCCAAAGATACTTTACGATAAATAAATACATATTATATTTTGTTAATCAAGGAGAAATATATTTGACACGGAACATCAGTATCTGGCCCGCGTGGCCAAGCAAGACCTACATCATGACGGTGACTGTTGGCAACTCCGAATCGTGCTACACCACCACGTGTCAAATTGACGTCAAAATATGGTACACGAACTGGGTATGTGTATTAATTATTGTAGTATCTAAAGTTTGCATTTCTACTGTACGACCTTGTTGAAATTAACGTTGCATATGCGAACGTAAATGGGCAAGAACATACATTGAAGAGTACTTGTACGCATATCGAAAAGTGTTAAAAGGGGCATACATCTATTCTAAACACAAAGTTGGCATTTGTGTGAGTTGAAGGCTTTGTTATATCATATTTATCTGAAAACTCAAATCTAGAAGAGTTTTATAAATGTGCACATTTAATTAGCAAACAAAAGTGTTTTAAAAACGCAACATGCACTACAAGGTCATTATCACACTCGCTTTATGGTATGCTTTGTAAACTTGAACAATGATAAATTATACATTCGATGTCGAGGCCATTGGCATACTGAAGAAACCAAATATATGTTATTATTTTTTTAAACTCGCCCTGAGTACTTACTATCAGCGTAATTGGTGATTGACAGAACTAACGTTTTAGGTGCCTCGTATCAGTAGCCTGCCAGCGGAAATGACGTTACACGAAGACACTGACGAGGAGACGCTTCTGCACCATCTGGAAGTGTATGACTACAATTATGATAGGTATCAATTATATATATATATATATATAACAGTTGAAGTATTACCACCTGTATCGTGTGCCACAATTAAGCTTCTTATCGTGTACTATTTCTTCCAATATTTGTTTCATCTATGGTCATTTTGAATGGATATGTAGGCCTTTATGTGCAACAAATAATTTTAAATAATTATTTGCATTACTGTGTAATGTTTCGCGACTATTTTCGTGTCTTTATTAATAGAAAAATGTTTTAAATAATTTAAATTATATTAAATGATAATACTATGAACAAAGTAACGTGCGAAATAAAAAGGTGTCGATTTAAGACTATATGTGATTCTTTTCACATAAATATTGAAAAATTATAGTGCAATTTAATTGGTACTATTTAAAGACAGAAATAAGCTACACAATTTCTGGTACATGGTAAGCAAAGAGTATTCGATACAACAAATGTGCAAAAAATACTTGTAAATTATCAAACACAAAATCAAAGATCTTGTTTACGTCTTAAACATATGTTGTGTTAACCATATCTATGTTAATGCTTTCTCTAGCCGATGTGAACATTTGCGAAAAATGCAACAAATAAACCACTTGCAATTTTCTAATTTACTATGGATTCACATCGAAATACAAAACATAATATGACATTTTTTTACTATTACCTATATTAGTATATGACATATATATGTCATATCAGCCTTCCGTTGTGTACAACATGAAATAAAAAACAATCAAAAACGTAACCCGTCATAACTTTAGACCCTCGGACGGCCACGAGCTTGAGGACAACTCCACGTGCTGGATTGAACACGTGTTCGATCAGTGGGGAGAGAACGACATGGAGCTGTTTGAACTGAAAGAGGATCCTAACAATCCGAAAAGATGGAACTGTGAGTATGGCACTACATTGTCTACAAACTCATATTGAAAACGGTAAATAAATAACATATGTGATATGTGATACTCCTTTTATGTATATGCTTTCTTATTACCGACGTGAACAGTCTCGTTTTAATAAGTTGTTTAAAACACTTAACATATACCAGTCATGAGACTTCCGTTCGTCTAATGTCTATTTGAAATAAGATTGTCTCTGTTTCCAGAATAATGTCCATTTGTTTCAATAAGAGATTTCTTTACTAGTTTCTTTACAAATCCAAATGTCTATGCAAACAATACGCTTTAATCCAAATGCACATACAAATGTCTCTGTAAATTTGCTTTTTAACCAAACCAGCCTACACGCTGTACAAGAGACAGTGTAAATTGTCTCTGTAAATTTGCTATTTAACCAAACCGGCCTACACGCTGTACAAGAGACAGTGTAAAATGTCTCTGTAAATTTGCTTTTTAACAAAACCAGCCTACACGCTGTACAAGAGACAGTGTATCGTCCCAAACTCCCTGTACAACCCGCCCTGTGGATTCAAGCGGGAAAACTACACCTGTCCGAAACACACGGGCTGCATGACATACAACGTGACCCAGTGGTACCAAGTGTCAATACGATGCAGGGACGGATATGGGGCTGAGGATAACCGAAACTTCTCGTTCTATCCCGTGCATAACGTGGCTCCCACGTTTAGGAATTTACCAAGTGTGTTCCAATATATATTTGTATATACATACAAAAAGCACATCCTATTTCTAGTGCTAGAGTTGAGTTTAATTACAATATTCTACTTTCAATAAAATGGAATGTTGCATCGAAACATATAGAAGTTTATAAATGCAAAAGCTTTGATTTTGCAGAGAAGATCGCAATCAATCTCCGAGAAGGCAGCGAACATGACATCATCTTCTCAACAATGTACAGTGACGAGGAGAACGAGAATCTCACTTACGAGTACACTTTCATTCAAGAGGAAACCGGACTACCTGTGACATACTTTAAAGGCGACTCCAGCGGAAACTATTACAGTAAAATATGTTTGATAATTTTCCCATAATCAAATGGGTATATCAAATGGGTGTATGGAGTCACTAGTTTTCAAATGCAAATATGCAAAAATTAGCTTAGATTTGTCACTAAGAACGTATTTTGAGCGTTTTTGCTGTTATTCAAAACAAATACATGTATATGACAATTCTGTCTGTTCTTGTCCTTTTGTTTGGATTAAGTTAGTATATTGTACCATTTCTACTTGCAAAAACACTGATTCATACAAGTCTTTGGTACGTACCCTGGTGTTTAAATGACCGTTTCCTAGCCGACCATTTCGCCCAATCTTACGTTCAACTTGACCGTGTTTTCCATATTCGGCTTTTCAGATATAACATGGACATGTTTATTTAAACAAATATTTTTATATATGTGTATTTTTTATTTGTAATTTTGTTTTCAGATCAGCTCGGTAACATATCATTGACAACATATTTGTATGATACGCCGAAAAACAAGACATACAAGATACAAATATGTGGTCATGATCGTCGAAACGAAATATGCGACTACCTGACCGTGGAATTAAAAGGTATAATCCCATAGCTTTAAATACTTAAGTACTACAATAAATGTCAAGATTTGCATTTGACATGTTTGAACGTTGAATCACAAAGAACATAAGTGCTAAATTTAGATTTGGAGTTGCTCCACTTAAAATAGAAACTGGTAGATATATCCGCCAGCTAGTGGAGGAAAGGTCATGCCCGTTTTGTGTCAATGTTATAAAAAACGAAGCACATGTTATCATACACTGTCCAGAATATATAAGTGAACGAAACTTTCTATTAATGAAGGCCAATGCATATAATAGCAACTTTAGTCAACTGTCTGACTGTGATGAATTTTGATTTTTATTCTCCACCAATGCAATTGTTCGAGATGTTGCCAAAACCTGCTTCCTAATTTTAAAAAGTAGAAATGGAAAGCTGTATAGATAGTTTTAATATTGATGTACATACAAATTTCATTGTTTGTTGTATATAACATTTCTTTGCATGGCACATTTTAGCTTGTCTTATATTATTTTATCTTAGTATAAATATATGATGGTTTTATATTTAACTAAACTATTTTATGTGCTTTAACAGGATGTTTTAGTCTTAGACAGGGACACGTACAGTGTAAAGGCACTGCATATGCTAGTTTTAATAATAAGTTTTATTGTATGTATTTGAATGCTTACTTTATAGTCTCTTATAATTCAAATATGAATGGCATTGTTAACCTTGTTTGTAAAAAATAATTGTTGTATGTATGTGAAACCATGAGGAGACTCTAATAAAGATATTTATTATTAAGTGAAAAAATGTGTTACTTGCTCAATAAAAAAACTCCAGTTAAGAACCAAGCCTTATATAATGTTTCATTGTTAACCTGCATGAGTGTCGGATATTGGAAAGGCAAATTTGTGATAAACATTATTTGCTTTAACAACAGTTTTTAATACCCACATCCGATCGATTTGTTAAATAAGTTCAAAGGGATCTGTATCATTATCTGTATATTTGACAGAATACTGCGGTACAACCCCAGAATGTTCATCAGATTCTGTGACCAATGACACCGAGCTGGCTGTAAGCAGCGTGATTTTCAATGTCCAGAATTTGGTTACAAATCCCAACTCCTTCCAGGCATTGGAGTATTCATTGACAACGAAACACCCGGACCTGTTCGAAATTAACTCAACTACGGGTATGCTGTCTACATGTATAACTGTTATTTATAAAAACATTGATTTTACAACTTTATACAGTTGTTTTTAATTTGATTACTAATATATATTATGATGGTGTACTGCAACTGCTTCTTCTAATGTAACAATATTGACGACAGCATTCTCAAGTACTAAATATAAGCAAGCATGTATGTTTATGTGTATTATGTGTGATGAGAAATATATTTCAAAAATGTTGTGTTCATAGAAAAATACACGGTCTTATAACATAATATAACATAAAATTATTGTTTATTTATTTTTATTTTATTATAATTGACATTTATATCCAAGTGTTATATAAGAAATTATAAAAAATATCAACTAATTTAAGTTCAAAAGAATATATCCGATTATTTGATTTCATGGAATTTATTAATCTCAACGAAATTAAATGAACCCACGGTATTTTTATTATTCTGATAATAATATGATATTAATGAAGAAAATGATAATAGTGCAAATAATGAAAAGACTTACAGACTTGTAATAATACTAATATATACTATAATAATAATAATAATAATAATAATAATAATAATAATAATAATAATAATAACTTTAATAATTATAATAGTAATTATTATAATAATAATAGCATTATTATTGAATCCACGTATTTTTGGTGCTGCACGTAGGTCTAATAAGGACCACCTCTAAGATACCCGCTAAGTACCCGTCTACCACCTATGTCCTGAACGCGTTTGTGACAGATGTGGATTCCTGTGGCACCTATTCCGTCTGCCCTTTGTTTCTCCACGTTACATACGTCAATTACGTAAGTTTATATATTTAAATGCATACATAAACTGTGGTAATAGCCGTCAGATATATTTCTAACAAAACTCAGACGGGGTTCAGCAATTAATATAAAAATGTAGTCCGGTTAAAAAAAAATGATCGTAATAGTACCTTTATGTTTGAATATATAACGAACTATAGGATAAAGCTGAGACTTCATCTAATCTTGTCTTATGTCTTAAAAGGTATAGAAAATTTCAAGTTGTGTTATAACTGTTTGAATCTTTGCATAATCACACAACAACATACTTATAAATACTGTTCGAGTATGCTTACAAATGCGACAATAGTTACATTGTATTTTATTGTTCTACCTGCAAAAAAATAAAAAGTTGACAAAGAAAGGTCTTGCAAGTCAATAAACGAACGTTCCGCCCATTCTATGACTATGCGGATAGCTTTCTACTGGCCCTTACATTTGCCAGTGTAGCTTTCGTGTTACATTGCGTTCGTATTCTAGTGACCATCAAATAAACAATTAATTTGAGTTCGAAATATAAGAAATAGTTCATTTAAAATTAATGACTTCTAATAATGGTGTCCTGCATGTTACAGCCTTTGAATATTACCAATCTACCAAACACGAGCCCAGTGAAAATACTGGAGGATGAAGACACCAACATGTTGTTGTACACCATAGAAACATATGACCGAAATCCTGACGACGACGTGCTTTGCTCTGTATCAAATCCAGATGAAAACAAACCATTTTACATTGATGAAACTTTCAAAGGCTCTGGAAGTAAGTGAAAAGGAAATTTTTTATAAACATATACTAGCATATTGTAAAAACTTTGCCGCATCTATCATATTAAATCCCAGCACATATTAATAACATATTGCACATTTGCTTATATTAAGTTGATTATATAAAAGCTCAGTAAAACTTACAAGTACCTACATGTTAACAAAGCAGCGCAATACAAAACAAAACAAAAACACATAATAACTTATCTTGCAGTATTCGTCATCAAGAACCATGTCGCAGGAACCAACACAGAACGACAGCTGTCAGAGCCTTCATACACCATCACGATAAGGTGCGTCGACAGCCTGGGGGACGGCGATACTGGAGACCTTTCCATTGATGTCATCCCAAACACTGGACCGACCTTGACCACATTAACAGGTATATATTATGATCAGTCTACAAAACAAGTTTTACGCCAAAGTTATTGATTACCGACGATCGGCTGTATTAAAACCATAAAAATGCTAAAAACCGTATCTGTTTGGAAGGTTTGTGCGTGGTGTTTATAAGCCATTGATAACCAATTGCAATACAAAGCCGTTTTCCCGATTTCGGATCATGTTATTTGTGTAAAAAAAAATATGTTAACTACTACGTGGATATATTTAATTTTATTTTTGTTAACTGTAACTACGTGGATATATTTAATTTTATTTTTGTTAACTGTGTATTTAAATTATGATGATTAATTTTAGTAAAAGCTATATGATATATACTTAAAGTTAAACTTCAAACTCCTTAAAACGCAATGCGGTCTTACATTCATGGAAATGAACCAAATGCCAAAACAAGGTGACAAACAAACACAAACACACCAGACATGACACACACGTACATAACAAGCGCACAAAATGAAAAATAACTGAGGTCATCGCCTTCTATCGGTCTATGCAAAAGCGATGGGATTATAAATCGGTTTTATGGAGGTCAAAACATCACACTTAGCCCAGAGTTATTCTATTACAAAATGACACAACTTACAAACTTATAACACGGAGAACTTTAAAACAAACCAAATACGTTAACTGAATAAATATGAGGTAACCTTATCGGGAAAACAAGGCAAAAAATACATGGGGAGATTAAACCGGTTTGAATTAGTTTATATTACCATTCCTCCAGGGACCAATTTATAAACAATTGGCTCAGGCTGTTTATTGTACATTTCATCCCAGTCACGATGCACAAATAAAATATTGAACCTGGATTGATTGCACAAACTCGAGTGCCAGGTTGTTAATTGAACCGTTAATACCTGGATCGATTGCACAAACACAAGTACAAGGCTGTTTATTGAACCTTTCATACCCGGCACTATGCACAAACACGTTGAACAGACTGTTTAGTGTACCGTTTATCGCAGGAATGATGCCCAATCACGTGTACCAGGTTGTCTATTGAACCTTTCATACCCGGCACTATGCACAAACACGTTAAACAGACTGTTTAGTGTACCGTTTATCGCAGGAATGATGCCCAATCACGTGTACCAGGTTGTCAATTGAACCTTTCATTCCCGACACGATGCACAAACACGTTAAACAGACTGTTTAGTGTACCGTTTATCGCAGGAATGATGCCCATCACGTGTACCAGGTTGTCAATTGAACCTTTCATTCCCGACACGATGCACAAACACGTTAAACAGACTGTTTAGTGTACGGTTTATCGCAGGAATGATGCCCAATCACGTGTACCAGGTTGTCTATTGAACCTTTCATACCCTACACGATGCACAAACACGTTGAGCGGACTGTTTAGTGTACCGTTTATCGCAGGAATGATGCCCAAACACAAGTACGAGGCTGTTTATTGTAATTTTCATCCATATCAGAAGGCGTTATTCTTTGGATAGGTCTGTTTAGTGTACGTTTTATCACAGGCACGTTGAATAGAGACGTTGATCAGTCAACGGTGTTTATGGGGATGACATTACTAACCGAGAGGGCGATGGACGCTGAAGGTGATTCTCTCAACTACACGTGCACAGTTGACAATAGCAACAATCCGCTCACGTGCTTTGTCGGTACGTGCTTCGATAATTTTTACTGATTTAACTTATCGTCATGAAATGCTAGAGACGCGATTTTATCAAAACTTTAGTAAATAATTCGAATTTAAAGGAGACATAATATTGTTTGTTCAGTATATTAGTTGTGTTTTTATTAAGAATATATCATATTGGATTATACACTACTTTGCACGACATTCTTAGAGTTTTTTGACATAGGTATAATGATGTTTTGAAACTGAAAACAATTAAAACTATTGTTTCAGACGAATCATTTGTTTTAATCAAACTTCGAAGGAATGTAAGCATCACAACGGAACGAGGAAAGGTTTTCGCTATTGACGTTTGCGTCGGCGACCCAAAACATCCAAATCACGACTGCGGAAGACTGGAAGTAACGTTCAACTGTAAGTTTTCTTGTAATGCCTTCATTTTATTATAAAACATCGCATTGGCTCAAACCGTAAAACATTAATAACCTTAGAGAGTCTCAATCTACTTCATCGGTAAACATTTGCTAAGATAGACCATCGACAATGAAGCTCTTACATTTAAATGGTGTTTAAACCACCCGAGTTTTAAAGTATTGATTGGTATTTTGTCTTCGAAGGTTCATGTTATGACTGTGTTCTTTTCAATGGTTTGTTTGATAATTCATTTACTTACATTGTCTTATATCACAACCATAGCCATTCAATAAAAAGAGTCATTGATGGTACGTTATTTATCGGTCTTTTTAGTTTTTTCGTTATTTTCCCTTGATGTAAATAAATTAATAACACCACGAATTTTTCTAGTGCCAACGGTCAGTACAAAAATTACTTTTGGCATTTTAGTTAACTCGGTCAAATCAAGGTCGACCCAAGCGAAAAGATCAAACGTTTAAGACGACCAATTGGACTGCAAAAGCATACTTCATTTTATGCATCTTTATTTCAGCCTCCAATTCTTACCCGTCCATCATCAATCTCCCATTCGTAAAACATGTACCGGAAGACAGTGTCATAGGGACCGTTCTGTTCACACCGGAAGTAGAGGATATTGACCTTCCTGTGGAACCAAAGACATTCGACATGACCGTGTTACCGGCCTCGGCGTCTGGGTACTTCTCACTCGATAAATCAAGTACGTGCATAACGCCCCAGTTGGGTATAGACCATTTTCCCACTCAGAAACAGAGTGAAAAACGCTATTTGCAACCAGCATAAAACCAAAACAGTCTGCGAGTTGCATGCCGACTGTTCAGGTTTTATGATGATTGCTGCTCACCAGTACCTTAAGGTTGGAAATGAAACCCTTCAAACTTGAATCTTGTAAGAAGAAAGGCTTTCATTTAATGTGATTTTCTAAGCAACTTCAACAGCGTCATAGTGTGTATCTGAGAGGTAAATGGTTAATCTTAACGTACCAGTTAAGTTTTGTGTGTGTCTACTGAGAATTGAGGTTAGGAGCATTGTTTGAGTCTTCGTTAATTGTATTTAATTGCAAATGTTAAACTTCCATGATCGCGTTTGAAATGTGTAGATGGTCCAAAAGTATTCGATCTTGAAAATAAGATTTGTCAAACGTGTTAGCATGTAGTTTGACCTGTTCCTCTATTTTGTTATGGTTTGAAATCGTAAAGTAAAAAAAAAACAGTAGTGTAATTTCAGCGGGAAGCGTAATACTCTCGAAGAAATTGGACTATGAGTCACTGCAGAAATACTCCGTACTGATGAGGGTGCACGATACGTACCTGCGCAGTCAAAGTTCCAAGGTGCTCGTTATTAACGTCACTGATGTTAACGAGCCGAATAGAATCAGTGCCAAGTTCACAACTAAGACCTTTAAGGAGACAAAGGTTATAAGTTTCGCTTGTTATTCAATGTGTATGTTATGTTCCTGAAGTAGTATAAAACAAGATTTTGTATACGGATTGCACTCTTGGTGACAGATGTTTCGACAATTCAACGTTTAATAGTTAAACAGACAATAAAGATATATACATATATATAAGAATATAAAATAAAAACACCATAAATTGTGTATACCTTTTTTCGATTCAAAATGATGATTAGTGATAAACGAAAATGGTTTCCAGTCGAATTCCTTTTTCATAGATTTTTATGGCACCCTATTGTAGACAGTCAATTTGTCAATTATTTGCTAGTCACTGCAAACGAAATTTGAATATTGTAATTAATGTACTCAGTGTACAAATGTATTGTACGTTTTTTTCATTTTCCAGTTTCGTGCACACAATTGTTGATCCAATAGTGTTGGCCATTCTTTGTTTCAGAAAAGGGGAACCAAGTTCGATTTTGAACTCGAATGCTCTGACGAGGATTTTTACGACCAACAGACCTTGACAATAGTCAGTGGGACTTACAAGGATTATTTTAGGTATTGCGACTGCATGTTAACAAGATGTCATACTAGCACAGCGTTCTTTTCGGTAATTTCACGTCAGCTGCGTAATTCATGTCCCAACTCGGTTGGGTAAATGTCCTTCAAGGTTCCTTTTTGGCGATGCCTCAGTTTAAGTGACCGTTTCGTTGTTTTGCTTGTGGTTAAAGGCTATGACGTCATACGTCATTTTCACAGGTGATTAGATTATGGCTATGATATAACTTAATTAATAAAAACATGATATTTTTTGATGTTAATTTGATTATTTTTCGTTCAAAATGATGGTTTTCAATGCGGGGAATCATGTGGTCAGAATTGAGAAAACATGGCCGCCGATGCCTCGATAAGATGGAAAATTTGAGTGTTTAAAAATTAGCACTGTTTAAGTACCAGTTGTTCATGCGGACGCATTGAAACTGGCAAAAAATGGATACATCGATTGCTAATGGCGTTATTTTCCATGTAAAGTTGAGTTTCGATTGATTTTAACGATTGCTGTTGAGTACGCACATGGCTGTTATACACGGACAACTTCTAGAACAACTGTTGTTGGGCACGCACATGTCAAGGAATACTGTTTTCTCCGCCGAATAAGTCTAAAACAACGTCGCATTGGCATGTTCTGGTACATGTGGCGATACATATCTTATGTGTCCAGCCAAACACACATTTTGGTTGAAAATTGTCATGTTTCTTTTAATGAAAATGTTATAATGACAAGTTTTTTTTTCATAAACTGCAAAACAAAACGAAACACACAAAACAACTTTCATGTATGCTAAGCATATAATCAACGCAAATAATTATGGAATAGATTTTCCTTGATTCTCTAAGTTTTAACACTTTTCCAATAAAATAGTTCAGTTTTAAAACTATCAACTTATTTAAAACTGTTTTCACAAAGTCAGAAGCTCAGGAAAAGTACAATACTGCTCACATAGGCACCAAACAGTATTGAGAGGGCCTTCGGGGTTTGGAAGTGAACCTTTCGTGTCCTTCATGGTGGGGTATTAAGGAAATTGTTTATAGTATTAATGATAAAATTTATTGAAGATTAAAAAATAAAATGTATTTAATCAACAAAGATTGTTAATCGAAATTAACATCATCATATATTTCTAGGCAAATCAAGTCTAAGAGTTGGAAAAAAGTTATAAATAACTGAACATTATTTTTGCATGCCATAGACACACTTCAGTTCTTAAATTCAACTTTCTAATAGACGGAAAAATATGCTGAATATTCTAAATATGAATAAATGTAACTGAATTTGACATATTGAACAAGTCAATGTAACAGCATTATACACAACTTTCTCGTATTACTGTAAAGTACTGATACATTACTGAATGCCAGCTAAAACAATTAAAACATTTTAGATATGTTTTTGTGTATCTGTAAGAGATCATAAGAAATACATAAGATATTAGTTTATTGTTACACTCGGGGGAAAAAGTAGTTGGTACTATTTACTCTGCATCAAGATTTGGAAACAAATTTGACAACATTTTTAACAATGACTTTTAATGTAACATTATTTTTCAATGTTATTCCTCCAACTTCTGTTTATAACAGATTAGAATGAAGCCTGCCAAGGTAAGCCGCATCATCATTGCCTGTGCTGTTCTTCATAATCTGCGGTTGATGTGAGGGAACCAGCAGGTTGCCAAGGGAGATATGTTTAAGGCTGTATCGGATGGGAGAAGAGTTAGAGATACAATTGTCGTAAATTTCTTTACTTTGGAAATTAACAGATTAAATATTTAATTTTTTCATTATATTTGTGCTTGTATATCTTGGAGTCATACACTGATAGTTTGGTTCCTTGTTTGTTTAGGTGAGTTTAACAGCATTGGAACAACCATTCAAGAAGTGAACACAATTATTATTTCAATGACTATATAATATTTTTGAAACAATGTTTAGGTAAGAACCTCATTTGTACTCACTCATTTTTGGATTTTTTTAATGAGAATATCAGTCTGTACTGTGAATTATTACCTAGAACTTTTCGTGTTTGTCTGCCAAGCTGTTCTGTTTGGCATAGTACATCTGCATCTCGCTCAGTGACCTGTATATGTTTATATATTTTTGTTTTTCTTGGTTTACTCTATTAACTACTTACACAATTGATAAGCATTGTTCTGAATGATTTTGATTATTGATAGCCATCAGCTAATTTATTATGATTATTGTTAAACAATGATCTGATTCTATTGGTTCAGTATGTCCGTTTCATTGTTAGCAAATAATTTCAATTTAAAGAATATGGCATTGTCATTATATAGTTTAAAGTAGTTTTTTTAGCTTATATAAATGAAACAAGATCCACGAATAGTTATAAACATACATATATACATAATAAGTCTGAGGCTCTTTCTTGTTACTGTTGCAACTTGGGTGTTCATCTGTATCTGCTGATGCACATCTTGCCTGATCTCTGATGAACATACATTACAGAACACAGTTATAGATCTATTATGTTAAAGATCATATTATTTGTTTCATTGAGTCAACTTTGTTAAAGCAAGAGATAATTTGAAGTTTTTATTTGTTTTATACATGCTGAACAGTAGAGATATAATATTGGAAACTGATTCTTACACTGTTGAAATCGTCAATTATCGAAGTTTGTCTAAACATAATAACATCTTGGGCAAAATACCACTTTAGCCCCCGCCAGAGGAGTTGATATGCACACGGAATGAGCCCATTGTGTTATTCAGTATGTATTCACACCTCTGGCGGGGGCTTAAGTGTTATATTGTCAAATCTTGACAAATGAATGAACAGTCAAACCAATACAATTTTCTGATTGTTACCACAATAACAGCTCAATCAGATAATGGCTTCAGACTGTATGACAGACTTGTTTAACAACGGTAATTTCAAATATAACTTTTTAACCATTTGTTTAGTGGATTAAATAATTGTACCCCACTCTTGATTTTCCCAACGATGGTAGCTTCCAAGTCCATATTAAACCATCTTGCTATTTTACTATAAATGTCGTGTCCAAAACATATTTGATACGTATTATACGTTATTCTATGTCTAATATGGCTTATTTTGCAGTACTAATTCCTAATGTAATAGCTTTTTTAGCAAAGTACTACAGAAATACTTACCTGCGGTCACGCTGGCCTAAACTTTATATTGCCACTGTAATGAAGTTATAGGATCAAAGCTTATTTATGATTGTTGTTGTAAACTAGTTACCTTGTGAATTGAAATGTGTCTGAGTTGGTGTCTGTAGCTATAAGGTTTTATGTCTACTTCGATGTTATATGTACAGTCTGTCCTCTATCCGGCTCATGTAAAACGAGTACTGAAAAGAGACCAATGAAACACTATCATTTCAATAAAAATATTCTTGATAATACTAACCTCGGACGAAAAAAAAATGCTACTAATCTGCATCATCAAATGTGTTTAGTATATTCACTCGAAAAAAATATACTTTTTACAAAAATACTTGATGAATTGATCTCTGAAAGCGTAAAACACAGTACACAATCTGTAGGAAATAACATACATTTTCAAGTTGTTTAAATTCATGCCCAATTCCAAATCATATTCATCTTTTATGTTCTGGTCACACACTGTATAGTAATAGGGTAAAATGTTACCCTGTTTTTATAAAGTTTATATGTACTTGTCCCTTTAGCATGAAAAATTGTTCTGAAAACAATTGAACATTCACTTAAATGACAATATCATGAAGGAATTTCTTTAAGCAAAAAAAGCAATCCAAAACAAATATAAATAAAACTGTCTGGAGGAAAAGCAACATTTTCAAATACTCGCAAGCCATTACAAAAGGCAGCTACACCTAACGAGGCTAGCCATAAAATTCCTATTGAAAATAAAATGTTAATGATCCAGATTGCCTATTATCAGTGCGTTTGCATAAGATATGTATCGCTACATGTATCACAATATGCCAATGCGACGTTGTTTTAGACTTATTCGGCGGAGAAAATGTTATTCCTTGACATGTGCGTGCTCAACAACAGTTGTTCAAGAAATTGTCCGTGTATAACAGCCATGTGCGTGCTCAACAACAATCGTCAAAACCAATCGAAACTCAACTTTACCTTGAAAATAACGCCATAAGCAATCGATGTATCCATTTTTTTGCCAGTTTCAATGCGTCCGCATGAACAAATGGTTCTTAAACAGTGCTAATTAGTGTGAAAACAGTTATATTATTGTTAGTCCGTGTACAACAGCAATTGACGGTTGAGGAAATCGCAAAATATTCCATGAGTAATCTCCACACTCAGACCAACCAGAAGACAACAGTTTATACTCGATGAAACCGCGTCCGGCTGGCCCTATGATAGGCGTCATCCGATTGAAAACAAATAAGTAATAAAGAAGATGTACCTGTTGAAACACTCAAATGTTCCATCTTATCGAGGCATCGGCGGCCATGTTTTCTCAATTTTGACCACGTGATTCCCCGCATTGGTTTTACTAATGAATATCATAGTCACACGCTAACCATCTTTGGTCATTTGTGCAAAATATATTATGAACATGACATCAAGTTATTAAATAACATATATTCAATAAGGCTTAAAAAAAGTCTATCAACGTTATTTGATGAAACAGTTGATCTAGAATAGAATATGCATTAGTACATATAGACGGAAGCATGTGTTCAAGTTTTGGCACTAGCAGTCTATCAACGCGTACTCAATGTTACGTGTGTACAGGGTCGGGCTACTACGTTGCATTTACAGCAAGGTACAGTTTAATGTTTACTTCCGAATTCTTCGCGTCAGAAATCCTTAAGAGTACACATACAACAGTACATGCCATATATATATATATATATATATATATATATATATATATATATATATATATATATATATATATATATATATATATATATATATATATGTTAAGGTCTCTGCGGTTAAGATAACAATTCCAAATATTCAATTATACCATAATGCATATTCCAATTAAGACATCCGTGCAAATTTTCTACAAAACGTGGTCTAACCCAATTCGATTTGACAAATTTAATGTCCGTCGGTTATCGAATTAGACAGTTTAGACATTTTACAAAAGGTCGGCCTAATTAATTAACATTAACTTTTTGTAGCAACACTTACAGCAAAATTAACCCGGAGGAATGGAACTTGGTTATTCTTACACATTATATAGAATTCAAAGTTTCATGTATGTTTAAAGTTTAAACAACACTAAAGAAAGATTTACCTGAGGAAGAATTGTAGCTTGTTCCTTATTACATATAGCGTTTATATTATACATGTTTGGCAATGTAATCTTTACAAGTAGGGAAATTTGCATTTCGAAGGAGTATGTCCCATACTACTTAAAGCGTATTATCTATGTTTGGCAGTTTGAACAATTCGGACAGGAAGATTTACCTGGAGAAGGTGTGGGATTTGGAAGACCCAGTGACTAGACTGCCCTCCTCCACGATGATTACGGTCCAGTGTGAAGACAGTGCCAACCACACAGCCATTGAGTACCTCGAGTTTGTCATTGAAGACGTTCGAGAACAGAGACCGGATATATCGTACGCGTTGCCTAGTGGTGAATCTACATTGATTTTACAGGTAAGACTATGAAACTTGGTGTCAGCATTAATGTGTGCGTTTCTTGTGCTCTTTCAGTGATAACTCGTTGACTATATGAACAGTTAATCGTGAGAACCAAATTACAAACGTTGTGTGAAAAAAAAACAATTATTATATAGAATTCAAACGATTGACATTTCTAAACTTGTGTATCTAATTATACGTTATAACTGGAGATTTATGTGTCTTAATAAAGTTAGCATACACGTATTTGACCCACCAAGTGTGAAGTAAGCCGTTGTGTAATGTACAGAGAACAATCCCAGCAATCTGTTTTCATAATAAATCTATCGTTTCATGTTATCTAAAACCAGAGACGTAGATAACGATCGTGTTAAAACTGCTAAAACATTCTCATCACAAAACACGCAAAGCACTGCCGTTTATAGCATGTTTTGTAAAGTCGCTAATTAGCTTTAGACAAGCATGCGAAGCAAACAAAGTTTGTTTTTTTATTTTTGGATTAACCATGATGATAAAAGCAGATATATGTACAACTATACCTAAAAGGTTTTGTGTTGTTTGTGTTGTTTTTTTTCAGATCAACTCCAGCACACCATTGGCACTGGTACTGCTTACTGTCACGGTCCATTTGAACGCTAATGAGCGAGATATATTTTCCTTCGGAATCATCGGCAACGGTCTTGGACGCAAATACTTTCGCATGGAACGAGTATACCCTAGGAAGAGATCCACGGATACGGTTCAGGCACAATTGAAATTGCGGCAACCAATGAAGCTTAATTACCATAAGTCATTCTCCTTCAACATAAAGGTAAGTGTGCATGTTGCTCCTCGAAATTTATCTCTCCGTTGGGGTTATTGGTAGAATACCTTGCAGATTGGGGCGTCTAGTTAGAACCGTTTTGTTTTTAATCTATCAAAAATTGTGTGCGTCGGGGCGTTGTCCATCGTATTATATGTAGTATGGGTTTTAAAGTAAAAAAGGAGGGCAACAAAGCATAGATTTTTATCATTAATAGTATTAGTTTAAAACATATTTATTTCAAACAATACATATTGTTATACATCGAATTACATACAACATTTATACAGTTAACATGTTTGAATAGGATGGGAACGAAAGACAATGTCTTATATAGTTCTTCTTAAATAATATTAGATTTGACTAGTGATACAATGCGTAATGGCGGCAGGGATCTAGCTCTGAAGCAGGGATATATCTGTGCGGAGGTCGAATGTTAACCCTTTACCACTTGGATACGTATTTTCACCCATTTGTAGTCCCTTAGAAAGTTAAATTTAATTAAAAGCTTTCTTACTAGATTGAAGTTTTCAAGGCTTCATCTCCAAACCTTAGATACTGATGAGCAGCAAACAGCCAAAAATCTGAACAGACTGCCAGTTACTCGCAGGCTGTTCTGGTTTAATGCTGTTTGCACATAGCCATTTTCACTTTGCTTCAAAGTGGGAAAATGTTAAGTTGGCAGGTTTACTATTCAATATGATAACAGAAATACTAATGCTGACATACGAACATATGACATATGGACACTAAAAAAACCGTATAAACTTGCCCAGGCTAAATATGATTATTGTAGAAAAAGTTTATAACATACTGGAGTTTATTTTGCTTCTAAATAGGTTAGTGGCTTAATTAAAAGTTTTAGCTTTGCACAGACGCAGTTTCAACCGCACGCATCATTTGTGTTTCCTTGTCTTCTACAGGTAAGCGATGGCGGCACACCACCGTTAATATCGGCCATTCCTATGTCGGTGAACTACACAGCCGACGCGCATGTTCCTAAGGAGGCGGACATTAACAAATGCGTCACGTGCTCACACACCGGAAGAAGCCTGATTGGCATGCTCGTCGTCGAGTGTCTCATAATTGCTGGGCTCTTTGTACACGGTCTGGTCGCCATGGGAATCATTTGTAAATCGAACAACAGGTAATACCGGTAATTATGTTGAAGTTCTGAGATTTTTCTGGCGACTATTTATTTACCCAAATGTAAGCGCATTAATTGCTCCGCTTGGGCGTTCAGTGATACGGGGTAAATCATGTGCATTGTAAAATAATTTGCCTATTATTTACCTCTGAAATGTAAAACTTTTGATTGAACAATAAAGTCCATTTATTGAATGATGATCATCATTTTGTTTGCTTCCGGTATTGCTTGCATCTAACATTTTATTGGTAAATGTTTGAAGGTTGTTCAATGTCAATAAGAAAATTCGCCCATGAAAAAATAGATATATATTTACCGGTATGTTGTATTTGTTACTATTGTTTGGCGAAAATCTCGAAAATGTAATCCTTAAACAAATGTGTAAATTGAACCAGGCTAAAGAAGCTGTTCTCAAAGGCCGGCAAGAAAATCTACAAGGGACGTTGGAAAATAACTTCGAATCCGGCCAAAACACGTTTTAAACCCCGCAACCAGGGACTCAATGCTGGTGGCAGCCGATCGAAGCCAGATTCAGCGATCCCTTCTAGCAGTTCCTCGTCTTTAGAGGGCGAGGAGGAGGTGTCGGGGAGCAGGAGGTACAGTACAGCGAGGTTTGCTGATATAAACTATAACGAGACAAATTTCGTTATTACGCTCAGATTTTTCGTTTCTTTCTACAAAAATTATTGCTTCAATATAAAGATTTTTCGTTTCGTTCTAGAAAAGTTTATACGTCAATATACAGATTTTTCGTTTCGTTCTAGAAAAGTTGTGGCGTCAATGTAATTGATTGCCAAGCTAAGGTATTTTTAATCGCCATTTCGTTTGATTAATTCCGCAAAGCACTTACGTCTTCAATCAAATATGGTCACTTAACTATATATTTCATATCGAATTCAATTTTTTCATCTATGTTCTAGTATTAGACACATTCTCATGCATTATGGAATGGCTATTAGCAAAACAAGGAGAGTAAAATACAAAGTAAACTTTTTAAAATAAATTTCAATAAATATTTGCAGAGCTGACCATGTTGCCCGACATAAGTTTCACGCTAAACGGTACACAACTGGCATGGATTGGGGACCAAGCACGAGTACAGGACTGCCCCGCCCGATATATAGCCAAGATGTTACCGGGGAAACAGAACCGGAAGGCATCGGCCGGACGTTGGCGCAAATTGTGCGTGAGAGAAGGAAGGTTCGCAAAGAAGAGTCTATAATTATTTCCCGGGTCCTTGGACGTAAAAAATCAAGGTAAGTTAATGCGTTTATTTTATCAAGATGTATTTAATAGTTTAGAGAGAACCTTATCCGGATTCTTCAAAAAAAAGTAAAGATGATTAGGTTTTAAAGAGTCGTCGTTGGAGAAAACTGAAACACGAGTGCTGGTCTTTGCTTGAAAGCAAGTAATAAGCTAGCGTACTGGCAAACATTTCACAGCACGTTTTTAAAATAATAAAATACAACTTCAATGACTGTCATATACAAATTGTTATCAGATACCTTAAAACTGCGGGGGAAAAAACGAAAAAAAAACACGCAGATTTCTCCAAATAGTTGTTTACTGACGAGACTTCATTTCATAATTACGACTTCATTTTGCAACAATAATTGACAGTTTTTTTTCCAGTGGCGGCGATTCGAGGTCGAAGCTGGCGTTTGGTCTGCCTATAAAGAATGTGACGTCATCGGGAGCTTTGCCTGGAGGAATTTACGCGGGAAGGGAGGGCTATGAGACATAATAGTGACAGTAAAACACCGCAAATATGTGTGTACCGATGTGACTTTGTTCAAAGACCTATAGAATACATGTATTCTATAGGTCTTTGCTTTGTTATATAGTGCATACTGTTGTTACAGTGTTTTATTAGTAAAATAAAAAAATGCACGTGTGATGCAGATTTATCTGCCTTTTAAGTTCATTGTCTAAATAATATTACTAGTGACCCTTGAGCTAAAAGTGTGCTTTTATCTTGTAACTTTCGTAACGCCTGGATGGGTTTGACAATGCTTGAAAATGTAGACTATCGGTAGTTTATTGAAAATGATCTTGCATGACCTTTGAAAGATATAATAAATTTCAATACATGTCTCGTAAAATGTAATCATCAAGTTTGCAAATTTAATTAAACACTTGTAAACGTACATGTTTGCTTAATAATTGTTTATTACTTTTATGACAAAACCTCAGTAAAAGTATTCCTCGATTTTCGAGTACTTCATTTAATTTCTTATCATAAAATGTTTTTCAACAAATTAAACTATTGGTAAAATTAAATCTGTGTGTATGCTCATCGCAAAAAATGACCGCAATGACATTGGCAAGTTATCAACGGCTATTACAAACCAACGTAGCCTTCGATTTTCCAGACATGACACGAGTTGGGTAAAGTTTCTATGAAATTAAGTGTATGCAGAGTAAACAAAATATCAGTATTAAATGGTTTGTAAAAACCTAAGCCACTAAACTTAACGAGTAGCTGGGGTATTTGTGCCGAACGAATACACTTATCTGTGGTCAATAATGATCTTGTTTCTTTGTGTTTTCATTCTCAACGTTAACAAAAGAAAATAACTAAACAAAACACTAACACATAAAATGACGTCATGAAAATAAATAAATCTATACCTTTGAGTGTTTTCTGTAGAAAGCGTGCTAAATACATGTATCTGATTGGGTGTGGCTGTCCGGTCAGAGAAGTGATTATAACATGTGCTTCTCAACAATGAAACCCGGGTTCAATCCCCGTTTCCACAAGCATGCGAGTTTGGTTGGTGGCAACTATACCGGAGGGTGAGGTTTCCTCCGGGCACTCGAAAATCTCACACACAATACAAGGCCTAAATTTAACATCTTTCTGTAACAACTAAATAGCTGGAAATTGCAGCTATAATTCAAAATTAGTCTCAACTTTCGTGAGTCTAGAAAGCAAATTATGTAAAGAATGCTCGGACATACTCCGGGTCTTCATATGAGTCGTGTTCTGAGAAAACTGGGCATAATGCATGTGCGTAAAGTGTCGTCCCAGATTAGCCTGTGCAGTACGCATAGGCTAATCAGGGACGACACTTTCCGCCTTAATTGGATTTATGCTAAGAAGAGATTTCATCAAAACGAAAAATGTCATAAAAGCGGAAAGTGTCGTCCCTGATTAGCCTGTGCGGACCCAGTTTTCTCCGGCATCTCATCTGGGTCTACACTGTTTGCCAAGGCCTTTTTTCTAGACGCTAGGCATTAATGGGTTAAATAAAATTATAACATTAATACATATTGTTAAGTCCTTGAAACAGTCATAAGTAAGTGCAAGAAAAACACAATATTGATTTAAAACTTTATCTTTTACATCAATGGTTTACATATGAAATTATAACTCAAATGTTATGTACAATTACCATGTTATTTAATAAACTTACAATATTTAGACTCAGTTAAAATCTCAAGAGTTTTAAAGGGATCGCATGCGCAAGTTGTTTTATTCTTGTAAGAGTTTGTGGTACATTTTACACAAAAAACTGTAACTGTTTATATAAGATAAGTTATTTTAGCTATCAAGATGCACACCCATCCAATGTCCTATCCCAGGATATGAGGATCTTTGTATCAATTTTCACTATATATGCTAAATTTGTTTTCGAGATATTGAGAGCAAACACTTTTCCAATATTTAAAAAATTAAGTTTCATAGATTTTAGCTATGGAACATTATTGCTAACTTTCAAAATTGTTTTTAAGAACATTTTGCCCATAATTTTAGGTTTGACAAAGCACATTGATTATTCAAAGTCAAGATTTGGTCCTGCTTTTAACCATGGAAAAAGGTTACTTTTAAGTTGTACTTGGGACAAACATTTTGATAAAAGTTCTTGTTAAAATCTATTGTTTTTGGCTTACAAAATGACAGAATATTAATCTTTTTGCAATATTTCCTGTTTTACATGTAAGAAATTTTAAATATAAAATGGCAAAAACACTCAAAAGCCTGAGACTTAAAGAATTTTATAAATTAAAAAAATCGAGGAATTAATACAAGTTGTTCCAAGAAAGCTTTGATAATATGGGAACTGGCTGATCTCTGTTACCATTTAACGAAATAACTTCTAATATATGAACCCTATATTGTTTTAATATCAAAAAGCTGTATAAAACTTAAAAAATAAGTTTTGGAACAAAACATAATAACAGACAAAAAGTTCTACATGTAATAATATTAATGACAGTTTGAAAATTTCATTTTTAAGCAACTTCTTGAGTAACAAAAACTTCCTGCAGTCCCTTGTTTCTTTTATGATATTTAATCCATCATGCCTAGTGTCTAGAAAAAAGGCCTTGGCAAACAGCGTAGACCGAGATGAGACGCCGCATGATGCGGCCTCTCATCTGGGTCTGCGCTTTTTTGCTTAAAGGAATTTCTGTAAGAAATAGTCTAAATATAGAAATAAATATACTAGACATCCCTAATTTTAGAAATAAATTGATCCAATTTAGAGTGATGGGAGAGTCCACTCGGCATAAATGGGTTAAAATGCATGTGACTCCCATCATCCTACAAATATCACCACTATTAATCTTAAATAGCAATTTCTGTCCATAGCAAAATCCATAACACATCTATATGTCAGGACGCATCAGTTCTTCTCCTTTTTGCTGCTATGGATGAATCTGGAAAAAAGAACACATTTAACCAAAATTAATCAACAAATAAATTAATGAAGTTAAAAACTTAGTTTGGGAACTTTGGCTATGGTGTCCAAACCTGATTTTGTGTTGCGGTTATTTTTACAAAGGACATAATATATATGCTTCCTAAAGAAAACAAAAACAAACCCCAAATTTAAGGGGCCATTATGTGGTGAACCCATGATATTTTCTATCATAAACTTGAAACTTGATGTCGTTGCACTATATAAAGAGCACAAGCTTGGATATTCATTTTTTTGCGATATAAACATGCATACTGCTAGGCATAATACAACATGTATAACATGCATTCCTCTAGGTTTTTGTAAACATATATAACATTGTACGCACACATATAATTTTGACTGATTCTTGTAAAAATAAAATAAGAGAAAGCTCATTACTGAGCTTGATTTTTATTTTAAAAAGGGAAAAATTATAATAGTTTTTTTATTCTGCAAAAAGACCCAATTTGAACCACCAAATGGCTTAATATACTGTAAATGGCGAAAGAATATATAATACAACCTGAAACTGTCCTAGGAATAGCAAACGGTTTTGAAGGATCTGGTCTTCGTAGAGGTCCACTTCCTGTTGAAGACGTCTGCTGCTGGTAAGCTACCTTGTTGGAGGTAGGAATGGTGGATTCTGGATGTCGTCTGCTGGCCACTGATGTCGTTTGCTGAACTGGAGGGTTTGCTATTTGATCTGCATCGAGCTCTAAAGACTGGCTCCAGAATGATGTCTCTTCTGTAAAGGATCAAATGTTTATGTATAACTGATTTGACACGATATTTTAGGTACGTAACAGACTAGCAAAGACCCACATTGCTTGCTTCAACGAAGACAAAGAGTATATTACCAACTGTTAATCTCGTCAACAGGATTTTTTTATATTATGCATTTAAAATTAACAAGAGCTTGTTACAGTAGTGCCAAATCCCAGCCCAAATGTGTTTGCTTGTATGACATTTGTTTTAGAGAGAAGAATAATATTTGTAAAACATGGCACCTGAGTCATCTATTTATATTTCAAGGATAAATTAGTTATAAAGTGTTGGAGTTATGCTGAAGAGAATAAAATATACGGAAATGAAAGAAAGGGAGGTAATTAAAAAAGAAGACTACAAACAGTTACAGTTCTTGATCACCGTATTTTTCCTAAAACTCATCTATTCATTTTACAGTGAATACTTCAGTGTTCAAATAAAAATATTCTCCTACATGTAGCTGCCATCTGTTTATATTTTAAGTTTAAAGTAAATCCATTCAATAGATTTGGAGTTATGCTCTGGACAAAGTTTTGGACGGAAAGACGGACGCACAGACGGACGGACAGACGGACGGAGACTATTACTATATCCCCTCCGAAAAAAAATTTGGCGGGGATAATAACCAGCTTTATTATGCCTAAATAAGACATTTGCCCTGTGTGACCTTTAAAGTTGACCTACTGACACATTTCCACAAAGGTGATCATCTGAGGAAAGTTTTGTACACATTGCTTGAAAGGTGATGAAATTGCATTCCAGGCAAGTAGTTTTCCCCATATTTGACCTTTGACCAGAATGTGTGAGTTTCAACTTTCAGTCAGAGACATCCTTACTGCATGCCATCGCCAATAGCCTGCTAAATGATGATGTTTAGAAAAGTTTTTATATGGCCATATTTTAAGGTCTGACTTCTTATCATGACCTTACCCTTTGGGCTATCAACATAGGTATCACCTCATGGTCATCAATATTGGCATATTATTTGTCTTGCTTAGAGAGGTCATGTTGATCATCATTTTACCAAAATTATCTTCTGCCACTAGCCCGTCAACCTGCATATCTGCCAGTGGTGTGGATGGGTTAGACCTTGCCTGTTGACCTTCAGGGTGTGGGCTAGAGGTCAACAATGGGTTGAAGGCTGGTGTGGACGTTGCTATGGGTGCACCTTCAAACAAACATTTCAAGCATGGTTTTCCATAAAGACTTCCTGAAGGCAAGTCATCTCCCACATCACCATATTAATCCCAAAAGTATGATAAAATCAAACTTAATATGCGTCTCCTAAAAAATGATAGATGTCATCAATAGAAAGACATGGGATCAATCAATTTCAGAAGCTCCTTAAAGGGGGTGGAAGGAAGGCCTGAGCAGTCTGGGGACATTATCAAATAATAACATTAATCTATGGATTTTGATTGTCCAACACTAGCAAATAATGTGTTAAAAAGATTTGTATTAATGAACAATTGAAATTTGAACACATACATGTATATTAATTTTTAAAAGATTTTCACATTATTTGTGTTGACCAACCTATGGGGGCATTAGGAGGAAACCCGAATAAGCAGGTCGCAGCACCCTCTAATTTCAATCTAGATCTATCCCTTACTTCCTCTCTTACTAACGATTCATTAAATGTATGTGCGCCTCTGTAGGTCAAATTGTTCACCAGATAATAAGCACAAAGAACTACTTTGCGAACCCACCAACTGAACTATCCACCAACAGACATGTTAAAAGCAATATATCCCCTGCTTCTTCAAAATAGGGCATACATGTACCTGCAATTTCAATTAGGGGGGGGGGGATAGTAAAACCCTCATAAATTGATGTCCCCTTACTGCCTGTAAAAGTAAAATATTTTGAACAGCAGCTTTTAGAACACAGTCTCACCCAAATTCTCAGGGCTGGAGTTTTTCTGTTTTTCAAGATTTCTCTGGAACTCTAGTTGCTTCATCTGTTTCAGCATCATCCTCTCTTGTTTCGACATGTCCGTTGTGTTCCTGGGATTAGAAACACTGCATTATAACCATTGCATTAAATTATTTAACCCTCACTCTGGGAAAACAGGACTTCATTCATGTGTGTTGAGTGTTGTCCCAGAGTAGCCTGTGCAGTCCAGACAGTCTGGATCAGAGACAACACTTTATGCTTTTTTAGTATTTTTGTTGAAGGGAAGTCTCTTCTCAGAAAAAAACTCTACTTAAGGCGGTAAGTGTTATCCCTGATCAGCCTGTGCAGACTGAACTGGCTAATCTGTTATGACACTTTACCTGCAGGCATTAAGCCCTGTTTTCCAAGAGCAAAGGTCTGCACAGAATGCACAGGCTAATCTGGGACGACACTTTACGCACATTCATTAAACCTCCTTTTCACAGAGCGCGGCCCATAAAGAGATTTGTTTTTGAATTATCATCATTCAAAAGTGATAAAATTACAAAGCATTACACACAAAAAGGATAAAATAATTTAGAATGATTATGTTGTTTTTGTAAATTTGTGGTACAAAATCTGAATCAACTAGAGCTTTGTCACAGACGTGACGAATACCCCCACATGCCACATTGACACAGAATATTTTGCATGTTGTCTTGACAAAAAACAGCGGACAACATGCTTAATGTTTAAAACACACTAAGTGAACCCGTGACCTAGTTTTTGACCCGGCATAGCCCATGTTCGAACTTGACCTACACATCATCTGGATACAACTTCTGACAAAGTGTGGTGAAGATCGGATCAAAACTACTTGAATTAGAGAGCGGACACCATGCTGAATGTGTAAACCGTACTAAGTGACCCCTTGACCTAGTTTTTGACCTGGCATGGCAAATCTTCAAACTTGGCCTAGACATCATCTAGGTACAACTTCTGACCAAGTTTGGTGAAGCTCGGATGAAAACTACTTGAATTAGAGAGCGGACACCATGCTTTATGTTTAAAATGCACTAAGTAACCCCATGACCTAGTTTTTACCCGGCCTGACCCATATTTGAACTTGACCTAGCCATCATCTAGATACAGTATCTGACCAAGTTTGGTGAAGATCGGATTAAAACAACTTGAATTAGAGAGCGGACACTTAATATGGACTGACCGACCGACAGACAGACAAGCTCACTCATATATACTCCCCTAAACTTCGTTTGTGGGGGTATAATTACATCAAGTATAAAACAATTGCAATTTTGGAACAGTCAAGATGGTGATCTAGGCATTAGCCTTTTAATTAAAAAACACTTGTTGAAGCCCACAATGAACAATTTCTTTCATTCTGTTGTTTTTCATGCATGCTTATGTTGCCAAAATAATGGAGCTCTATAAATCTGAGCAAGTTTGGGTATTATCTGACACACTTCATAAAATGCCCCAATCTGTTAACAAGTCCCTTTAGAGCCAGTGATGCATTTGTGACTTTTGCAAAGACAGAACACATTATTGGAATCTATTTAATTTGAGTTTAATTGAAACAAGGGACAAAATTGTCACAAAACCAGGTTTTCATTGTGGAAAAAAAATCTGATAAAGGGAGAAAACTCAAACTGAACTTTTGAAATGAACAAACAAAATTAACCCCCTTTGTAAGTTTGTTTTTAAAAAAATCTATTTTTAGTCGTGGGCGACCTTGACATTGGAGATATTGACGTGATTCTTTCGTGCGACACACCGTCCCATGATGGTGAACAAATGTGCCAAATGATTTTAAAATCTCACAATGAATGACATAGTTATGGCCAGGACAAGCTCATTTATGGCCATTTTTGACCTTTGAACTCAAAGTGTGACCTTGACCTTGGAGATATCGACGTAATTATTTCGCGCGACACACCGTCCAATAATGGTGAACAAATGTGCCAAATGATTTTAAAATCTGACAATGAACGACATAGTTATGGCCCGGACAAGTTTGTTCCGCCCGCCCGCCAGCCCGCCAGCCAGCCAGCCAGCCAGCCAGCCCGCCCGCATTCGCCAATCTAATAACCAGTTTTTTCCTTCGGAAAACCTGGTTAAAAAACTAATTAAAGGTTTAAAGTATATAAAATTCACCTTTTAAGATTAAGCAAAAAGCCAATTTAGCATTAAGGTTGCACAGAAGTTTAATTAATAAGAGATTTGTTTGTCAGAAACACAATGCCCCCTTCTGCGCTGCTTTGAAGTCATATATTTGACCTTTGACCTTGAAGGATGACCTTGACCTTTCACCACTCAAAATGTGCAGCTCCATGAGATACACATGCATGCCAAATATCAAGTTGCTATCTTCAATATTGCAAAAGTTAAAGTTTTGGGACAGACGAACAGACTGACTGACGGACAGACAGACGGAGGGACAGTTCAAAAACAGTTAAACTATATGCCACCCTTCGGGGGAATATAAATGGCTGTACCCTGGTGTAGGGGCTGTTAGTTTCTCCCTGGTTTCCAACTGTAGGGTTGGTCATTCATATCAGCACACTCTGCTTGTCTTTTATCATCCCCAACCATCATCCATCTCAACCATACTTTGTGACCTTCTTTGCATGTGTCGTATCAGAGGTCCCAGCATTTCATGGGCTTCATGTCCATATTAGACCTTCTAAGCTCCATATTTGGCACAGAAAGGACCCAAAATGGACCACAATTTTCTTTGCTGTCATTTTCTGATTGTGGCTGAATTCTTTCTTTGGCCTCATCAGTCACTTTGGGGTAATTTTCATTGTAGCCAGTGAGGTTAGGTGTTCCACTTTGGGCACACAGTTCTGCTGCTTGGACATTAACAATGTGTGTCATAGCCTCTGACTGGTTGGTTGCGATTTCTCCTCACGTCTGCTGCCACCAGGCTGGTCCTGGCGAGCTTCCTGTATGTTGACATCAATCTCAGATGCATCATTTCCTGAGGTTGTATTGTTTCTGCAGACTTGAAAAAGAACATAATTTCAGATCATTCTCAAATTTCAAAATAATAATTTTTAATAAACATTAAAGTCATGATTGTAAATAAGACATTTTAAAGCCAGTTTTAAAACTTGAACCTTAAGTTTTAAGCTGTAACTTTGGAATTGCTTTTGGATAATTGCCAATACATTTCATTAACTTTTAAGAATTTGAATCTTATCACAAAATTAATATACATGTTCGAAAACTTCACAGGAAAAGGATGACATCGAAAAATGAATTTTATAGAAATTATTATTAAAATCTGACTTGGTTAAACAAAACAAGAAGTCATGGATGTGACACCATACATACAGGGTTGGGGAGCTCTGTTGATGCACTTGAGATAATCCTTGTCCCCCAGGCAGTTCCCCATGGCATTTCCAAAACCTCCTGAAATAGCGAGAAATGGTGAAAAAAAAGCAATGCAAGCCAATGATTTCACTGGATACATTACAAGGGATCCTCATAAACTTATTACTACTACTACTTTGTTCTGTTGAACAAGTGCCTTAAATTTTCACTTGTCCTGACCAAAATGTTAATTGGTTCCAAACAGTGTTGTGAGCAAAAACATGCGATTTTATTGCCTCAGTACCGTACAGTGTAAACGTACCTTTATTGTTTAAATGTCAAAATCAACTAAATTCCAGCCAAAGAACTTGATTTTTTTTATTTATTAGAGAAAAAGATCTTGAATTTTTTACTTGGCTTGTAGGACGAGCAAATTACTTTTTGACTTGTCCTGACCTATCACTTGCTTGTTCCGACTTCTGTTACTGTGGAGTCATGACAACCAATGTGGGAATTGGTTATTGAATATTGAATACTATCAATCTTTCAGACATTTTATGAATCTCAGATTCAAGTAGGACTGTTGTCAGTGGTTTGCACAGATGTGTATCAGCACTTAGTATTTTGCCCAGAAAGTGTGTCTAGATAAACTAATCACCTTTAAAAAACTTATCTTATGTTTTAAACAACAAATACAAAAGGAAAAGGATATAAACTAGTTCCCTGCTTTACTCTTCAATCACTATCCCATTTTTTAACATTTAAACAAGTGCAAATTTTTTTTGTAATGTTTTAACAAGATAAGAAAAAGAATCAACAACAAGAAATATTAAAACAGGTGAAATTAAGAAGAACCATCTGACTTGAGTTCTTACTTCAAGTTCAACCCGTCATTTACTGCCTCATTTATAACATTTTAACCAATGCACTTGTTAGGGTTTGCGAATACTTGTTGTAAAACAGATGTGTTTGTGAAACACTATGTCGCCTTGCATATATTTGACCTTTGACCTTGAAGGATAGCCTTGACCTTTCACCACTCAAAATGTGCAGCTCCATGAGATACACATGCATGCCAAATATCAAGTTAATATCTTCAATAGTGCAAAAGTTATGGCCAATCATGTTAAAGTTTGACGCAAACAAACCAACAAACAAACCAACAAATAAACAGACAGGGCAAAACAATATGTCCCCCAGTATAGACTGGGGGACATAATACAAAAATTACAAGAGCACCGCATAACGGGTGCCACGCTCGGCTACTGGTGCAGTTTTGAATAAATGAAAGCTTGTCAGAATTTTTTTGTTTGTTATTTTTTTGTTAGAGGTCACAGTGACCTTGACCTTTGACCTAGTGACCCAAAAATGGGTGTGACATGTAGAACTTGTCAAGGTGCATCTACATATGAAGTTTCAAAGTTGTAGGTGGAAGCACTTTGATTTTAGAGCGAATGTTAAGGTTTATGTTAAAGTTTTATATTAAAGGTCACAGTGACCTTGACCTTTGACCTAGTGACCCAAAATGTGTGTGGCGTGTAGAACTCATTAAGGTGCATCTACATATGAAGTTTCAAAGTTGTAGGTGGAAGCACTTTGATTTTAGAGCCTATGTTGAAGTTTAATACTAGAGGTCACAGTGACCTTGACCTTTGACCTTGTGACCCAAAAATGGGTGTGGCGTGTAGAACTCATCAAGGTGCATCTACATATGAAGTTTCAAAGTTGTAGGTGGAAGCACTTTGATTTTAGAGTCAATGTTAAGGTTTAAGCACGACGCCTACGGCGGACGTCGGACGACGAGCTTGCTATGACAATACCTCGGGTTTTCTCCGAAAACGCCGAGCTAAAAACCTACCGCCAACTAGAGAAGAATAAAGCAGATACAGTGAGTCTGGTTCTGTGAAAACAAGGCTTAATTCATGTGCGTAAAGTAGTCCAAACTTAGCCTGTGCAATCTGCATATGGTTATATGGACAAAACATTCCGCCTTAACTGTTTACAAGAGACCTCTTTTAAACATAAATTTTTCAACAGTGGAAAATGGTTGTCCTAAATTAGCCTGTGCGGACTGCAAAGGCTAATCAGGGATGACCTTCATACACATGCATTACGTCAAGATTTGCAAGAATGCAGCTCATTAAAGCAGCCATCTCACTTGAGAGCCCGTTTCAACCCGTCTGTGACCGCCTCCTTCCTTGCCTTCTCCAGGGAGAGTGCCTTTGACTTCATACCTTCACTGACCCCGTAGCCAATGTCCTCATGGTGGATACCGTCCTGGATAAGGGCGAACAAGCAATTAACCCTTTACACTTAAAGATACGCATTTTGAAGTGTTTGTAGTCCCTTTGAAAACTGTATTAATTACAGATTCTTTCTCGATTCAAGTTTTAAATCAAGTTTAAGTTCAAAGGCTTCATAGCCAACCATAGGATACTGATAAGCAGCAAACAGCATAAAACCTGAACAGACTGCAGGCTGTTCTGGTTTTATTTTTATGCTGGTTGCATTTAACCATTTTCACTATGCTTTTGAGCTGGGAAGGGTTAAATTATAGTTCAATAGAATTATAATGCCCCACAGGTTTATAGGAACGGTCACTTTTATTATTATAATTATTTAAACCTTCGGGTTTTCTTCATATTGCATGCCCCTATGGTCTTGACTTTTAAATCTATAGCGGTCATCTTTCACTAAAGAATACCCGGCATACTAATACATGTAAACCTAAGCTTTCTCTCGATACTGCATGGACAAGGGACAAGGTTTTTATGATTGCCCATTCATGATTTAACCTTGATCCCTCACAATTAAAAGCATCTTCTGCCTCAAAATACAGCATACTTATTTGGATAATCATATGTCATATCGATCATATCCTGAAAAACCTTTTATGTGTACGCAACATAATTTTATCATCACAGCAATTTTTTCCCTTCTGTATAAAGTACCTTTTAAAAGGTTATTTCCCAATTTAAGAAAAACTACAAAATTCCCAATTCATTCTAAAAAAAAATCAAAAATGAAGGAAAATGTCTTCAATTTCGTTACAAAACTGAAAAGAGCAATTTTTTGCAAGTGAACTATGAAATGATTACTGAGTAAAGCTGAACATTTCAAGCCAAAAATGCATGTAAATGAATATTGAGTTTGGTGTGTGCAATTTATACCAAGAAATTTTACAGACCTATAATTCCCAATCGGAAGATTTCACAACACGAATTTTACAAATGTCAGGGTTTTTCACGATTATTCTTCCCCAATCGGTACGGGTAACGGTACTTTTCCCAAAATGGCAAAAAAATGCTGCCTTCAACATGTGGGAGTAAAAAATGGACACCACGGTTACCAGTAATTAGCAATTCAGATGATTGTAGGTCAAAGTTTTCTCTAAATATTTCGCAAAATTGAATTCATGTTACTGGTACAAGTTACTGTGAGTTTGACCTTTGACCTAAAATCAAAAGGCAACTATTTGTTCGTACGAAGTAAACATCATATGATCGACCAACATGCAAAAATCAGTAAACCCTTCTTCTTTTTCAAAGGGGGACATAATTATTTAGAAAGAAGCTTCGAAAATTGATGTGCATGAATTTTAACAAAAAGAGTTCCTGCTTTCTTCTAAGTTTAAACAGTTATACAATGTTGGTTTATTAGATGTCATTTATTCTATGAAGGAAGAAACAAATTAGGATCAGCATAATCCACATCTTGTATACAATTACATTAACATGCATGTTCATGTTTGCTGTTTTTTTTCTTTTGTCTTTCT